>NC_041065.1:19118162-19133512 GCF_900634775.1 Gouania willdenowi
CAAACTGGAGGTTGAATCGTGCGCAAAAGTGTAAATTTCATCATTTTCAAGTTTTCAAATTAAAAAAAAAGAAAACATTTAAATTGAATGTATCTTTTGATATGTGTTCACCCGTTGTGGAGTCATAAAGTCATTTCTAAGCATGAACAATATTTGATCGTGCGTAAAGTAGAAAAAAGTCTTTAAAAATCAAAGCTACAGATAAGATTTTGTTAATATCACAACATTTAGGGTAACTTATTTGAATGTGGCAATAATGATGCAAATACATTAAAAATAAATAAATAAATAAATAAATAAAAAGCAAAAGCAACAAATGATTTTAAAAAATCAGATAGAAACATCGTCTCCACGAACTCCAGAGACGGACACTCGACTTCTCCGAGAAGTCACCGAGGCAAACTATGTGAATTTCATGGGCTACTTTAAGACTGTGATAATTGGATAACGATGATAACTGATAAGCCATAAATTAATGTAGAAGCAGAACAAAGTGAAAGTGAAGGAAAATATGTTGGAATTTTTTCTTTTTTTCTCCAAAGTGGGATTTTCTTCAATTTTGCGCGCAAGGAAAGAAAAAAAGCAGTTCGCCATGCACATAAAGTGAGTAAAAATGAGGAATGTTTGTGAGGTGTTTCCGTGCACTTACGTGTTATTTCTCTCTGGGACAGGTGCTGCGGGTTCCCCTGCTTGCGTCGGGACATCGCCCTGGCATTTACACTGGCATCGCCCGGAGAGCTGCGCTGGACGGGTCTGCTGTCCTCCTCCTCCACCTCCTCCTGCTCCGGCCAAACTGGCCCCGAAAGCGGACCTCTCTGGACACCCACACTGACCGCTGCCCCCCTCGGTGCGGTGGAGCTCTGCCTGGCTCCTGCGCTTCGGCCGCGGCGCTCGGTTGGAGCCCCCCAAAAAAAAAAAAAACAAAAAAAAAAAAAAAACTGTTCTCCCTTCTTGGAGGCGGTGAGGGAGGGGTAGTCCCGATGTTCCCTCCGCTGCTTCTACACCATCAGTCAGATGATGGAGGGGATGGAGACGTGTGAGGACGCTGGAAGCCGGTGGTCACCTGCTGATGGTCAGTCTCTACCCAGTGTCCACTGCACGTGCGTGCACGGCCACACCGGACACCAGCAGCCCTTGTGCGTGGAGATGGACGTCTGGAAATAAGTATCCAGGTCTCTTCACCTGACGCCAAAGTGAGGACTCAGACTTGAACTCTCCAAGTCAAAGCCCAGTACTGGTGTGAGGACAGAGTGGCAGCCTCTTTTGTGTCAGTGCTGAGTGCGGAGTCCCGCATCCCTGGACTGTGTGCGTCTCTGCGCGGCTCTCCGGCTGCTACGGTGGGAGAAAACTCAAGTTCAAGTGCGGACGTGACGTTCAGTCTGCGGTGAGAAGGGAGAGTGGAGACTGAAGAGCACTGGGGGCGACTAGTGGTAGCTTTCACACACACACACACACACACACACACACACACACACACACACACACACACACACACACACACACACACACACACACACACACACACACACACGCCCTGACGCACATACCGGGCGGTGCAGCGCGCGAACGGCAGCACTGGTCAGAGTCCCTAAAGTCATCTCCCGAGGAAAAGGAGGCGGGAGTGCGCTTTATCACGAATAAAGTGAGCCCTGGAGTGTCAGCAGAGGCTCGTGCACGGGATGCTGGACGTTCCGCGCTTTATTAGGTGTCACGCGGACTTTGAAGGTCGAAAACGCACCGTCTTTTACGCACGGCGCATTCACCGCACAACTTTAAATGTGTTTACCTGTTTGAACACTTCACTCACCGTTTGGTTTTCTAAATCCAATTCATGCAATGACTTCACAGCGGAGGCCCGTCATTTCACTGAAAGGTCGACATTAAATCTGTTTAGACTTACGTAAAAACCAACTTCTTTTATATTTTACAATTACACTTGCTTAATTTCATCAACTGTTTTTTGATAGGAAAAATCACTGCAATTTTCACTTTATTTATAGTTTTACTTGTTTTTAAAATGTCATTAGTTTTGGCCTCTTACAATAATATATAATAAATTATGATCTTATATTGATCCCACGTATTCAAGTGGCGCGTTTTTTTTTTAATTGTTTATCAAATGGATTATTTATTTTAGTCTCAGTCATTAGTGTGTATTTAAAATACATTTTAAAAACACAAAAAATAAAAGTTATACTTGGTTTACAGTCAAAAAATAAATATATTATATTGTAGATTTTACAAGTATAATGGACTGTATGTTTGATTTAGTGTTTGGTTAAAGATCTAAAAATAGTTCTTATAGGCATTGTATGCAAGTTGTGTTTAGTTAAAACAGAAACAAAAATGCTAATTTTTTTTTTAGCAAAGTTAATGATTGCGTTGTTTTTAATATTGCGCATGAATGCAATGTGTTTAACTTCTCCATCAGATGCAACTTTTGTGACAGTGAGTTAATTTTAATGATTCAGGCCGATGGTGCAAGGTGAGTGCCGACCTCGTATCAGCACCAAGTGCTCCAGGGAGAGAGAGGTATGATGTGCTCACATTTCCATTCTCACTCCACCCTGTGCAGGAATACAAGGCGGTTCTGACGCAAAAAAAAAAAAAAAAAAAAAAAAGGGCCAAAACCAGTGACTTGGAGAAGAAACGTGCGTGTGAAGTGGTGAGGGGTGCATGCACGTCCTGAGTTGCACTGAGCAGTGTGAGTGGAAGCCGCTGAGCTCAGATTCAGATTAGAAACAACATCAGCGTTGGTTTGAAAGTGGAGATTTGAAGCAGCGGCCAGTCAGCCTCGATGGAAGCTGCAGCTGCCAACACCTTCATCCCTACAGCACGGCTTCTGAGCTGGATTAGCTGCTATCATGTTCCAAAAAAAACACACTCCCTCTCCTCTTCATCTGCATCTGCATGTCTGCATCCCAACTTGGTCGCTCCTTTCTCTCCATCCTCCACCCTGCGGCTCGGAGGAGGATGAGGAGGAAGCTGCATCTATAGTAGGCCTCTATCTGGTTCCTTTCATCCCCTCATCGCTTCTACACGCCTGTGGTTTGTTCCTGGGTCAGGTGTTGTCAGAGCAGCAGATCATCCAGAGAACGCATCATCCACCATGGCTTTGTATTTGGACTTCTCACCATGTCTTCTTCTTGTTCCATGCATCGCCTCAAGTGCTGGCGCCTTCTTCTTCTTCTTCTTCTTCTTCTTCTTCTTCTTCTTCTTCTTCTTCTTCTTCTTCTTCTTCTTCTTCTTCTTCTTCTTCTTCTTCTATTCCATCATATCTTCACGGGGCTCATCTCATCTCAGCTGCTCGGCTGTCTCCCAACAAGCCCCCCCCCCAAAAAAAAAAAAAAGGCCTCTGCTTTTATATCCTCATCAGTGTATACTATATGAAGCCTTAAACAGATTTCCCATGCTCATTTACTGGGGAAAATGAAGTGGATTGCAGGTTTTGTCCAAATGTCTTTGTCACACACACAACAGGACACCCACTTTCATTTGGGAGGGATACAAGTGATCACCGTGTCAAAAAAAAAAAAAAAAAAAAAAAAAACAGGCGACAGAGAGAATTACGTTGAAATGTAAATCATTGTCACTTTTAAGGCACATCTCTCTTTTTTTCCATCCCCTAATGAACATATGTGATTAAAGCTGCTTTGAGGACGGAGAAAGAGAGGAAGAGACTCCATTTATGTCGCACATATACACACGAGGGAACACAAGTTTTCAGGTGTTTTTTTTTTTTTTTTTTTTTTTACCTTTAACATTGCATGGGAGTTGTTCCCGCGCTAATAAATCAGCTGTGATTGCAGCTTTCCTGTGTTCCAGAAGCATTGTTGACATTTCAGGGGCCATTTCTGTGCCATCCAAAGATGTGAAATCCTCCCCCTTTTTTTTCTCCCCTTTTTCCTTTTTATAAATTTATTTATTTATTTATTTATTTTTAGCAGGAATGCTGAGTGCCTTCTGTGGGGAAGTGACACTTCAGGCCAACATCACTATCTGGATGTGCTCCTTGTCCTTGCAACCTGATTGGCTCATTAGTCAGATGGGCGACAGGTGCGATCATTCCACTTTCTTATTGGACGTTTTTTCGAAGGCGATTTCTCACTTAAAGGCCATCAGCGTGAGTTATGGTGAATGGCTCCCGGCATCCTGCTTTTGCCCTTCCTTCATTTGCATATATATATGCGGCTGTTTGTTTTTATGTTAATGCTAAATAAGCCCCTTTTTTTTTTTTCTTTTTTTTTTTTTTTTAAACTCCCCCCTCCCTCTCCCCCTCCCCTCTCCACCCGCACTCATCGCCGAGGCCTGGGCGGTTAAATTTTAATTAGACGGATGTGTGGAGGTGTCCTTTGGAGTTTTAAGATCACTTTGCCAACAACTGTTCACCACTAAACTGCTAATATTGATGTTTATGTGTTTAGATGCAGGCTGGCAGATAAAGGCAGTAAATGTGCTCGCCGAACAAACCGCACAATTATTTCAAAAGCAAATTGAGCGACTTTGTCCTTTGATCAACTTAAATGTCCTTTAGGGAGTCAAAGTTTACTTCAGGAAAATGGTTCACTCAGCCATGGGAATGTTTGCATTTGGGTCCATGTCTGCGGAGTTTGCATGTCCCCCCCCCCCCCCCCAAAAAAAAAAAAAAAAACATGCATCCATAGGTTTTGGATTATATATCCAACTACATGTAGATGATGATTGCATCAGAAGTGCTGACCTTTTTTTTTTTTTTTTTTTTAATTGATAATGGACAAAACTTGCAGAAGAAGATGCTTCACATTTTTCTACCAATGAGCAGCTGACATGTCCTCCTTAACTGCAGCCATCAAGTCTTAATGTCAGCTTCATCCATTAAAAGGGTGATTTTCTTTCGTTGTTTTCTTTATTTTTTTTATTTTTTTATCCAGTCATCAGTGATGGAAAGCAGATTAGAGAGGCAGGTGCTGAGGAGGAGAGACAGAGCATCTCTGCGCTCCTCCTGCTGGCAACCATTCCGACCAGTGATGCAACACCACCCTCTATTGGTCAACGAGTGCTAGAGTCAGACACTGTGGTTCAGTGTGTGTGTGTGTGTGTGTGTGTGTGTGTGTGTGTGTGTGTGTGTGTGTGTGCGTGCGTGCGTGCAGAGATGATAGTAACGTACTCACGTTACTGTAATTGAGTTGCTTTTATGGGTACTTGTACTTTTCTGAGTATATATTACTAAGTCAGTCATTTTACTTGTACCTCAGTATGTTTTAAAAATAAATAAGTAAAGTCATTTGTTACATTACACCCAACCGTTATTGAGTAAATTATTATTTTTTGTGATTTTTTTTTAAATTTTTATTATTGAACATAATCCATATGTTCTTAGTCATACACCATTTCTGATCAACGCCACTTTCTTGGCTTTAGGTTGGGGGTTTCTTTACCTATAATGTATTTACCCACATGGCACTATTTTAAAGCTCATAAATGTACTTAGAGTCTGAGAATTTAATTTATTGGTGTTATTTTTTTTTTTTTTTTAAAAGAATTGTACATTTTGACAAACCTTTTATTTTATTCAGATGCCTTTGTGGAAAATAAACTAGGTCCCAAATGTGCAAGATTGTGTCTTTTCCTTTCTAAGTTTATACATGAGATGTTTACTATATGCAAAGGAACCGTGGCAAGATTTATTACCTAAAATAAACTTGGCGGGTGACAGTAAATTGTAACTTTTACTTTAAGTACTATTTAATTGAGCTACTTTTTACTTGTATTTGTGTATTTTATGTATGACTTACTTGTACTTGAATATATCTTTTATCAAGTAACAGTACTGGATATATCAGTACTTTTTCCACCTCTGTGTGTGTGTGTGTGTGTGTGTGTGTAGCAGATGATTGATCACTTCCAGTGTCTGTGTCGCTGTGTGTCCTGTGCATCTGCGTAAAGCCCTCTCTCCGCGCCGCTCTGCACATCAGCTCTGCACACAATTGTAGGATTAGACCTCTTGCGCTGTGTGTTGTTGTGGTTTTATTAAAGCAGCATTCATCGGCGCTCATTATTGTGTGCTCTGAATGTAGTCTTAAGTGAATAAAACGCTGCTGTGATCGTCTCGGCGTGAGCCGGGGAGCGAGCGTTTGAGGGGCTAGCGAAGTAGCGCAGAAGCCCTTAAGCACAATTACAGATATCAAAGTTGAAATTATTCCATTTAAAGGGGAAATGCTAATGATAGATTTATTTAGAGCAACTTAGCAGCACCGCTGAACTCTCATTACCAGCGCACACACTCACAAGAACACACTCTTTCACTTACCGCTCGCACTCCTAGGCCTCACCCTTTTTCTCCTTTCCTCCTCTCTTTTCAAAGGAATTTATTTTCAGAACCGTTAATTGCACCACAATTATAGCAGTTCTTAATGTGCGTGTTGGTCATTATTCATTCTCATATAATGAGGCAGAGAGAAGAAACAGTAAAAGGATGTGTTCTCAACTCCTAGCGTAGCGTCCTAATTAGCTTTACTTTCAATTAGAGGCTATAGATGAACAAAGCTGGCCTTCAATGGTTCAGAAACAGGAAGCGTCATTCAAAAAAAAAGCAGTTCATTTTAGAGTTTTTAAACAGTCATTTGCGTTTAACACAATAGTTCTGACATAAATAACACTAGTTACCTTTTCTTGGTTGTGCCTGTTTGAGCTTTGTTACACGGTGCATTGCCTCAAGTGAATATTTGGCCTTAAGAAATTATGGGCGATAAACATGGAAAAGTGAGGTCTTGAGATAGTACTCAACTCAACTTTATTTATATAGCGCAACAACAACAAAGTAATCTCAGAGCGCTTCACAATTTTTTTTTTTTTTTGTATAGGAAGGACTCTCCAGTGGAACCAGGTTCAGAGGTGGCAGCCATCCACTTTGACTGGTTGGGTTTAGTGGACAGAAGGGCGAACAGAATAGGATAAAAGGATAGTCCATCCAAGTGTTCCAGACTAGTTGAGCCGCGAACCATCAATCAGTCCATCCGAGTGTCCCAGGCTAGTTGAGTTGCGAACCATCAATCAGTCCATCCAAGTGTTCCAGACTCGTTGAGTCGCGAACCATCGATCAGTCAATCCAGGTGTTCCAGACTAGTTGAGCCGCGAACCATCGATCAGTCAATCCAGGTGTTCCAGACTAGTGGAGCCGCGAACCATCAATCAGTTCATCCAAGTGTTCCAGACTAGTTGAGCCGCGAACCATCGATCAGTTCATCCGAGTGTCCCAGACTAGTTGAGCCGTGAACCAATGATCAGTACATTCGAGGGTCCCGGACTAGTTGAGCCGTGAACCATTGATCAGGAGCCACCAGCTCTGACATCAAGACACCTGAAAAGAAAAGAGAGCCCTCGGACGGCGAGGAGAAGGCACAGACTGCAGGGGAAAAAAACATGATACGCTATGACACACTCGTTCTTAGTGGTTAGGCTAATATTAATATTAAACGTCGTGCGGCCTCCCACATGCTCTGATTGTACCATTACAGACAATGATTTGTCTTGTAATGGACGCACGTAGTGATCTCGACGATCGCGATCAGTACAAGATCACTAGAAGATGGAGCTTGTCCTCTTGAATTATCGCAACTATTCAGTGTAGCAGAAAATACACTGAAGATCTTCAATATGCTCTGATAGGGAGTTTCCAGTTAGCCTAGCTGTGTTTAACCAAATTGTTCCAACTTAAGTAATGAAATAGCATTAAACTTGCAACAGGGACTGTAAACTAACAGTAATAGAGGGAATGACATGACCAGCAGAGGTTGTCCAGAGGTTGTCCAAACAGCTCCAGCATGCAGAGGTGACACAACTTAATGTGGAATCCATTCCAACTCTTGCACATAGAGCTGTGACACCAACAATGTCCCTGTGTCAACGGGTGAGTGCCTGGTGTTGGTAATGTGAACTCAAGTACTAAAAGGGCTATTTAGATAAAGGCCGATGACCGTCTAACAATGCAAGACTTTACTGCCAGGTTCTGCTGTAGCTTTTGCCCCAAAAGCCAGAAATATTTACGCTGTAACTTCCAAATGCTCTCAACTGCTTTAAGAATATGTAACTAACTGGTAATAACATAACATTCCTAGTGCTGATTGACTTACATTATGTTTGATTTGTAATTGTTACACTAGAACTCTATAGTGCATGTGTTGTTCGTGTGTGCGCTTCTCTTACGGCAGCCTCCGTGTGGGCTGTGGTGACACTGTGTTGTTGCTGCTGCTGCTGCTGCTAGATTGGTGTGTGCACATTGAGAGAGAGAAGAGCTGCAGTAATATGCTTTTAACAGTGCATGTTATATTACTGTGATATTGCTGTCAGGCTAACGTTAGCTTGTTTGCTCCTCTAAGGGAGGGACTTTGGAATGTTTGGAGGCAGGGCAAGAGCGCAGCAAGGAGAGAGGGGGAGGGAGGGATCTGAGAGTTGTGAAGTGCACCTTTAATGCACTTCATTAGACTCAGTGCGGAAGCCAGGCTAAATACACAACACGGTGGGAAACAAGAAATGTGCCTCTGTGATGAAAAGGAATGTTTTTATTTTCATGCGTGCCAACATGATTTTCATGCTGCAGGACACGATTTTTAAAGCCATGTATTTTGATTGGAAGTTATTTCTTGCAATTAAATCTCATAGTAACATTATGGGGTTTGGTTATGGTTAGGTATGGGGTAAGATTATGTTTAAGGTGATAAATCCCATTGACATACAATGGCTTGCCATTTGTTCCCAGCAGCTGTACACAAACTCCAAAAAATGTGTGTAACGCAACGCAAAAACATTTTGTGTCACACAGCACGAAAAATATGAGGAAATTGTGTTGGCATACGCACAAAAAATTACATGAAGTCATTTTTGTGATACACTACCAGGGAGAATATTTTCTGCTTTGGAATTTCGCAAACTGGCCACCAAAATCTACAAAAAGCAAAAATACTCACAATGGCTCATTAATATCGACCACAGACAACCAGGCCCAGCTCTGCTTTTAAGCTAAAAAAAAAAAAAAATAGAAAATGGCTAAAGCAGGCTTTGTTGGCACCCGGATAGTGAGCCCACTTCCACATAAGTCCCAGGAGAATGCTGAGGGAGAGCAAACAAAAGAGTGAGGGAATGCATGCTCTCACACACAAACGTTGGCATCTGATAGATTCACCCAACGCTGCCAACGCTTTGTGTTCTCCACAATTAGCTCCGTCCTCAGATGCCCATCCTAAAACCAAAACCAGGGTGAGCCAAGTCCTCGCTTTGCTGTTGGAGAACCGTTCACGTGCTTTTCTTTCCCAGTGTTGACACAACTTTTGGCTGCGAACCTCCCACTTTGTCCTGTTATGGAAACCCAATTCACTCGCATGTGTTCCCACTTTCTGTTCGAGGGGGAGCTTTAATGAGGTCGGTTAACCAATAAAGATGACAGCAGGCGGTCACAGTGCTACTCCAAGCTACAAGATGACCCAAACGCAATATATAATCTCACAAAAGTGCTTTTAATTGAGTTTACAGATGAAGGTAAGGACAACAAATCTCACAGCGGTGACAGATTGCACACAAATACAGCCGTGGACTCCACTTAAGTTAGCAAAGCCGTGCCGTTTTACTGCTCACCTGCACTGTGGGGTGTGTGGGCTTCAATTTCAGAAAGCATAATAAAATGTAATGGCTGAAGTTTGTCAGCAAGGTGAGCATGCAGATAAACACAGCGGTGAGGAGGAAGTCAAGGTGAGACGTGTGAATATATGCTGAAATGATCAATACTGAAGAAAGTAGTTGTCAAAGTGTTGTACACGTGCTCCTCACACACACACACACACGCACACACACACGCGCACACGCAGCGAGAACTCAAGAACTCAGTGTTATTTCATGTAAATGAAGCTGAGGTTGAGCCGTTATCAGGCTGACTGTGGTGTCAGGGTGGAGAGAGACAGAACCGAGTCGATCCATCACTCTGATGAATGAGCGAGAGGGAAAGGAGGGAGACAAACGGAAAACTGGCGAGGAGAAACTATTTGCTTCACACGCAGCACATGGTTTTATTAAAGAAAAAAGGGAATTACAATCATGTTGATGTTGTGCAAAATGATGCTTCCCAAACCACTTTCAGAGCCAGAGATCCTTTACAAACCTGCTGCATTACCTACTTCAGACATGTTTGACCAGAAACACATCTTTGGTTTTACCAAAAGAAAAAAACGTATAGCTAACAGGGCAGCTACTATGGGTTTTTGTAATTTTTATGCTTAGTTTTTTAGTGTTTGTGATATCTGAAGTACTTTTTAGGGACTTACTATAGCCTTCCTCAGTTTTGAATTTTTTTTCACAATTTTTCCATTTATAGCCTTTAATCTGAGCATCAGTGTTTGACGGATTTACGTAATTCTTTTTTGCCTCACCGAATCTTTATCTCTTATTTATGGTGGTTATTGGAACTGCACTAGTTTTTAGAGACTCACTAAAGCCTTACTTCTTTCCTTCTTTTTTATTCACATTTCGTGATTTGTATGCCTTACACATTTTAGGGTGTTTGTCAAGTAGTAAGATTTTGGGTGTTTAACGGATTTTCTGCATTTTTTTTTATGCCTTACTGCAGCGTTAGCTCCATTTTATGTTTATCATAACTGTTAGTTATAGCCTTACCTAAACATTTTTATTTTATTTTTTTTTTGCCATTTTACCATTTTTTATGCCTTACTTGAGCCTTACCTTTGAATTTAGGTGATTTTCAAACATTTGTCATAAAACAGCCTTGCCTCAATTTTTTTTTTTTTTTTCACATTCTGCCATTTTCATGCCATAATAGCTTTATCATGTTTTGGGGGCATTTGTCAGATTTTGGTCATTTTTTTTGTGTCATATCTAAACTTTACCTTTGTTTTTATTTAAATTGGGCTTTTGCCTTTATTGGTCATATATGTTGTTCCACATATATGAAATTTGTCCTCTGCAATTTTAACCCATCCCTGGTTTTTTGTGACTTCATTGAGTTTCTCTGTGATTTTTTTTTTTTTCTCTTTTCACATTTTGACATTTTTGTGCCTTACTATATAGCCTTACCTCCGAACTTGGGTGGTTTTTCAGACTTTCGTCATTTTTTTCTGTTCTGCTTTGTTACAGGTTCATTTTATTATATTCATCATAACTTTTCTAGATTTTAGGGAGATACTAGAGCCTTACATTTTTTTTACATTTTGCCATTTTTATGTCTTACGATAGTTTTACATGTTTGTTGGAGATTTGTCATTTTTTTGTGCCTTACTGCACCCTTACCGCCATTTCATGATGTGTATCATAACAATTCTGGTTTTTGGTTCCCCTACGGGCCTCTAGTACCTTGGGCCATGGTGAGCAGGCTTGTAATCGGGGGGTCACCGGTTCAAATCTCACCCGCGCCATCACTGTGGAATGTTGAGCAAGTCCCTTAACCCCCAACTGCTCCCTGGGCACCACACCGTGACGGCCCACCGCTCCCCAAAGGATGGGTCAAATGCAGAGAACAAATTAAATATATGTGTAAAAAACATATATGACGATAAATAAAGGCGAAAGCCCCAAGTCTTCTTCGTCTTCTTTTAGAGGGACTTATTTGAAAAATATATTTTGTCACAATTTGCCATTTCTATGTCATGCTAGCTTGACCTCTGTTGTATAGTGTTTTGTAAAATCTAAACTATTTTTTTTTGCCTTACTGCAGCCTTAACTCAATCTGTTTTATAGTGTTTGACTTATCTGAACTAGTTTGTCCCCTCCGGTTTTGGTGTTTGTTGGATTCTCGTCATAATGCAGCCTTACCTCTCATTCATGGTGTTTATTATAAATGCACTCGTTTTTTTTACCCGCACAAAAAAAAAAAAAAAAACCAATACTAATCTTTTCACAATATTTTGCTATTTTTATGCGTAAAGCAGTTCTGCTTCATTTGCTGTCCTTCGCTGCCCTCTCTTGGTGGCTCTACTTTCAGATCGTCCTTGCCACCAAGCTTTTATTCAGAAGCCTGATTTGTGTGCATGCTTCATAGACTTCCTCTGGTTGTTCCCAGATAGCACGCATACGTCTCTCCGATGTCGGCCTCCGATCTTGGCATTCTACTCCTAATGCGTCAGTTTGTGTTTTTTCCCCCCAAATCTGTGATACCACTTATAAAATTGTAGAACTGTAAAATGTCACTTCAATGAAGCTGTTTTTGTGCTGGGGCTCTTTTGGCTATGCTGCTAAAAATACATTTATGATCATGAACTGTGTCTCTCTTTATTTTTTCCACGCATAATAAGCTATTTCGTGGTAGTATATTGTTTTTTTGTTTGTTTGTTGTTGTTGTTGTGATATTGCCATATTCCTATCACATTTAAGTAAATACTCGACTATGGATATGGAGATATTTACTATTTGAATGATCCGAGCTAAATAATTGTTAATATAAGCTGTAGAGAGACCGCGCTGAGCATCTTTAATCCATCATCCAAACATCGGTCAAACTCCGATGTCTCCGTGACGTCTCCCCATTGAGCAAACGCTCTCCATAATACGTCTCGCCGATGCAACTTCATTCATTGTGCCGACGTCGGAGAGATGTATGTGTGCTGTCCAGGTGGTGATTGGTCACTTGATGAACCGTCGACTTTAGGTTTTCTAATAAACTCCGCATTCTTCAGCCCACAACGGCTGCGCTGTCTTCCAGCCTATCTCATATTTACCTCCCTCTTGTTAGATATTTAACGTGACAGTCAGGTTACTGGGCAGGAGGAGCCCCCTGTGCCACAAGTCATTATATCATGTAATCCGTCCACCTGAGTATTAGGGGACGCCGCCACAGAAAGCGTTGATGTGGTCAGAGGAAGCACAGACACACAGTGGAGTCGAGAGCGGTGCTAGGCAGGTCTGAACGATTCTGGGTCAGGACTGGGAGGTCTGATGAAGATAAGGTAGGACACAGGGCCTTTTCACCGCTCACTGGTCAACACACCGCTGAGCCTGGCCTTCGCATGTGTGTGTGTGTGAGGGGATCAGGTCTGATCTGAGCTGATTTTGTCGACTCTTGGTCCTCTCAGCTGCATCTCCTGACAGGCCGTCACACCGTAACCAGGACAAGAACCAGGGAGGGGGTAGAAAGCAATAAAATAAGGAGGGAGAAGTCACTCTGCATCACTCTAGTGTTGTAATTACTTTTTAAACTTTAACTAAACTGACATCAAATCAAATCAGTGTGAACATTTTAAACATATTAGATCCACCCCTACTTGTTTACCAATTAATCTGTGTGCTTATAAGCTAAAGATAGCAGGTATTTTAGCATTCAAGTTGAAAAATAGATAACTAAACTTTTGTTGTTGTTTTGTTCCCTTCTCCCACCCAAGAGTAAAAAAATAAAAATGAGAGAAAAGCACACAAAATGAGAAAACAAAAACAATATATAAACACAAAGCGTCAACCAAATAGACAAAATAAGAGATTTTTCCTGGGCCCTTAAGATCACATAATCACATTTTTTTGGCCCCCACTGTGATACGAGTTAGGAGAAGTGTTTTTGTAGTTTTTACAAGCCAATCAACACCAAGGACAAGCAAACTATTCAATAAAAACATTTAAAGCTATGAAAGGAGAGGGATATATTATTAACATAAATTTACACTAAAATATTAGATTTTATTAATAGAAAACACTTTTAATGTCTTTTTTCTTTATTACCTTAAAGAAAAAAAATGCAGTATTTGTTAATCTAAAAGTAAGGTTGATGTAATCTTCGCCCAGGACTCCATTGAAAGAGAAGTTTTTTTAAATAATGTAATTTGGGATATTCCTGATTAAATTAAAGGTTACATTTATATAAACTATAAAATGTAAATATTATGATAGCTTAAATACAGAGGCTCGTCTGTCCTACCATTGCTACCGAAAAGGACAAAAAGTGAACCACACGCCCTCAGAGAGAGATAAATTACAGACAAACACTTCAAGGTGACAAGGCTTTCACAACAAGAACATGCAAAGCAAGGAGGCCACGTTTGTGTGTTTGTGTGTGTGACCCAAATGTCCTCCAATGCAGACGTCCCTTGTTAAGACTGTTACGAATCATGTAAGTGATTGATCTACATGTCAGGTGACTAAGTGGTGCTTTGTCCACGCCACAGGTCAATTAGTGAGTGTGTAACAGAGTGAAGAGAGAGTGAGAGGAGACGCTTGAAACAGAGAAAATTGTCTTTATTTTTCTTAAGTCTCTCCGTGAAAATTACTTTGAGAAGTGTAAGACTGCATCTATGTGTTTTTTTTGTTTATTTGTTTGTTTGTTTAAAAAAAAAAAAAAAAAAACTTCAATGATGTGGAGTACCACAAGGCTCGGTCTTGGGCCCATTTTTCCTTCTTTTCTGTTTTAAACTAACTAACTTGAACATGTCATCATCAAATTTTCATGCAAAATACACTTACCTACACTTCTTTTTAAATATCAATGAATTACTATTTGAGCACATGCCACGTGCTTATAAACTTTTTTAGGTATTCAGCTTAGTTATTACTCAAATGTGTTATCCAAACATGCTGATTTTAAAACTCATTCAAGCCTCAAATAATATTACATTTCTCTCTGTCAAAACGTTTCTTCATGTTTTATTCATTCAGCTTTACATTACAGGCAACTCCAGAGTAGTACTGTGGAATTACGAACCACTCAGAGCTTTAATGAGGCCAAGACAGTAGCAACTCACAATTACATCCAAACCAGTTGAGAGAACCCTGAAAAAGCCTGGCACAGACACAGGAAGTCAAAACTAGTCAGATATCTATTATACCATAGGGATTCTCACCTCTTACACAACTATAAATCAGTTAATTAAATTGAAATCTATGTGCGAGGAGCCTAAAGATGAAATCGGTGTAGAACTATCATGACTAGTATAGTGCAAAGTAAGCTAGACTTTATTCTTTATTTATTTATTCAACTTTTGGCCCTCTTACTGCTGGTACCTGCCTCTAGCTCTCAGCGGGTGCTAGCCGGGTTACACCCTGGACAGGGCACCAGTCCATTGCAGGGCTTTTTTGAAGTCAAGACAAATAATTGCATGGGTAAAGGAAAAACAAAGACATCAAGTGACCTGCAGCAGTAAGTTGGACTGGTAACACTTTACTTCAAGTTTTATAGATAAGGCTGACATTATGCTGTCATTATCTGGCATTAGCATGAATAAGGTGTCATGAAGGCTGTCATTAAGGGTGGTTCGCTAAATTATGACACCTTTGGAGCTTTGTTGGTGTTTTTTGGGTGAGATGGAGGGATCTAGTGGGGTTAGGTAGGGTTAGGCAGGGTTAGGCTTCGGTAGAATTAGTGTTAGGT
Source organism: Gouania willdenowi (assembly GCF_900634775.1). Taxonomy (NCBI): domain Eukaryota; kingdom Metazoa; phylum Chordata; class Actinopteri; order Blenniiformes; family Gobiesocidae; genus Gouania; species Gouania willdenowi. The sequence continues at coordinate 19,133,491 of NC_041065.1, forward strand.
CGGGTTAGGGTTAGGTAAGATT
>NC_041065.1:19433611-19528611 GCF_900634775.1 Gouania willdenowi
TTTTTTATCCTTTTCCGAAAGGATGAAAAGAGCAAGTTTGAGGTCAGCAATTTCCTTATCTTTTCGTTCCAATATGAAGTTGTGACGCCGCTGTGCACATGGGAAACAGTCCGGAACTTCTTGGTGCAAAATATGTTCGCAGTTAGCTTCATTTGGTTTATCCTCCCAGTAGAGTGAAGCCTTCAGTGCTATTTGAGGAGCAGCAGACCGTATTGGTCTGGCTGGTTCCTCTGTGTTATGCTTCTGAGGAGGCCTGCAGTAGGGTGAAGCCCCCTTGACTTTGTTGTATGAGGACTCATCACTTTCAAATGTAGCAACGGACCATCGTGTCTGAACTGCTTTGTATCTATTGTGGAGAGTCTGTGCAAGTCTGGAATCTGAACCCTGATGTTTAGCCTCAAGGTCTTTGTTAGATGAGAACGATTCATTACTATCATCAGCAGAAGTAGCTTTCATTGGATTTGTCTTCATTTTCAATTATCCGATGTGAAACAATGAATTTGTCGCAAAAAACTAAAGTTTTTCAATCAATACAATTCTGTGTGCAGTGAAAAGAATCCAAGATCGCAGTGAAAGTAAATAGCACACACGCCAAACCTCCAGCCAGCTGCTCGTTAAATACAACTGCGACACCAACACGGACAACGGAACAACGTCAGCTAAGTTAAACTAAGTTAAAATATGCTTTGAAAGTTTAAAAGTTGCCGTTGCGGTTGAAGAGCTTCCTTCACGCTCTGCTAGTGGGGGGAGGGGCTCTGCACTCTGCAGCCTCTGTCTTCAGTTACATAGAGCAGCCTCTGGCAGCTGCTCTGTAAATAAAGCGGAATGGCGAACGCAGCAGTGTGCATTGGCCAATACCAATACACGTAAAACACGCAAAAATCGGCCGGCCGATGAATCGGTCATCACTAATTACAATAGGGTTTCCCAGCACCGCTGATCCTGGGAACCGCGTATGCTTACATACGGGGTCCCTAGGCCCCTCTAATTAGGGCAATTAGAGCCCAGATAAGTTAAATAAAATCAATGTTATTCATAATTATTCTGATTTAATAATGTAATATGAAATTATTATTCATACTGGGATTATAGCAGCAAATCAGAAGTTCATTGCCAAATCCTTGTGTTCTCATTTTTTTATATGTAATATGTACCATACGTAACTTACATTACAAGCTCCCAACCGTAATTAATGAAGATTTAGACTTCAGACAAATATTTGCTCAATAAACACCATTAAAGCTTAGTAGTGTGGATACCTATCGAATCGACCTATCTATCCCACACTGGTGCTTTATTGAACCTGTTGCTAGAAACACAAAAAGGTACAGCAGCAACTAGAACTTGGGAGCCACAATGACAACTTTTTATTACAATAACCTCTGTTATTTAACCAATAATCAATGGTTCATTAACTCAATTTAATCATGCAATTACTGTTATTATGTGATTTGGGTGTTTATGAAAGAAAATCCACAGCTCACTGCACACAAATGACCTATTAAATCTCTTTGAACTTAGAAAGGACAAAAAAAACAATTTATATGCAAAAAATTGCAGATGCATCAAAAATGAATTGATTAACAAGGTTTTTGCAGCTAAGTTGAGGCAATTGGCTTTTAATTTTTGCTTGAAGAAGTACTTTGTACCATGCGACAGCCTAAAACAGAAACTGGATCACCAAAAGGACACAATACCCTGACAGAAAGGGAGCAATGTAGTGTAAAGTAGTATATAAAAAACTGACTGACATGTAAAAACTCACAACAAGGTCTCGAGCTTCATAATCTTGAGTAATTTTAGTGCCTACTTTCAGTGTACTTTTGTATCATAAAAAATGAAATTATTAACAATAGTTCATTAACCATATTAATGTTTGGCATGATTTCAGGAAGTTGAATAGCCCGCAATGACATCGAATTCGGGAAAGACGATGAACCAAAAACAAAATAAAAAAAAATGGGTAAACTGATGAGATGGAAATGGATGTACTATGAAACTAAATTGGGGAAAATGGAAAATCAGAGGCCCTTTATTTATTCTAATGAGCCACAGTATAAATCCAAGAGTCCCAACTAGTCAGTTTCAGAACCAAAAGGAACCTTTTGGATGAGAGGTGAAATGTCTTCAAGTAAAACTTCAAATCAATTTCCCTCAACTAAGCTACCAGAATCAACATGACCTGGATGAGTGAGAACCAACTTATGGTTGTAAGGGACAGTGCTCAACACAGCACTGGTTTATTGTTTTTTTTAACATCAGAAATCTGCATAAATTACATTCCTTGAAGATTAACAGGCTTGTCAAAGCCCCTTTCAGGTAATTTCAGGTGTGCAGAATTGTTTGTTTTATAAAACAGCTTTTAAGATGACTTTGTCAAACATTTCTGTCCCAAGTGCACTATTTCTGATTAAATTTATTAGACCATCTGTTATAAAAACAAGAAAACATATGTATTTTGGAAATCTTTCAGAAAACGTGTTACTGTTCTTTATTTGGCAAATAACAAACTGAAAGAACTACCGTAAATAGTTTTATACCCAAGTTTGAGCTTTTCTGAAAGGTCAGAAACTAACATTAAAATAACATTCAACCTCTAAAACAATTTTTTTCTGTTCAGGCATGGGAGTAAATAACTATAATTTGATAATAATGTGGTTTTCTATTTTTTTTTTTTTTTTTTCAGTTTTCTTGTAAATCAGTAAAATTGAAAATTAATGGATAACAACAATACTAATTATATTAGAGTTTCTACTGTACATATTGGTGTATTAACCATTGCAGATTTTGGTAATTCCCAATGCTGTTAATTTAGGGCAGCTGTTGCAGTGGTGGTCTTTAGTGTCTCCTAAAGGAAGAGCTGCGTTGGCTACTATTTCGGAGTTGAATGAGGATTATCTTTCATGACCGTCGTTTTCATGCTTGAAGTATCACTCAAGTATTTCTGCAACCAGGCATACAGATGTCAAAATAAACACAGACATATTATCCTGACAGTTTGTCCTCGTGTGAACCTTGCATGAAAAAATCCAGCAGACATGTTCAATCTGTTGGAAGATGCCTGACAGTATTATCCAACCTTAACTTTGGTGCATGAATGTGATCATTTTAAACATTTGGATATTGGCTTGAACAGGGTGTCTGTGTCATGAAGGGAACAATGTGTCCACAGTCTGTGGAGTTTCTAATGTAATACTCAAGACCTTTTCCACATATAAAAGCACACGCGCAAAACTGAAGGAGACACCAAATGTACTATATCTGAAAATAAGAGAATAATTGCCTTGCCTCCTGCAGGCTCTAAAAGGCCGTCATAGCAAGTAGTTTGAGAGCAAATGCTGCACTCGGTGGTATTTACAGCTTTCTGCGAGCACGGCTAGGTTATGAAATGAAACAAGAACAGAATGTCAGACGTTTCCACTTCTGCTTCATTTATTCTATTTGTCTGCACTCAAGAAGGTGCACAGGGGGGACAAAACCGCTCACTAACTGAGAAGATGGTGTCGTATGGGAATGAACCAACCTCTACTTACTTGGCCCAAACTTATGACACGTGAGAAGAGCAAGTGTTAAAACAAACAATCGCATACACAAACAACTGATATGTGTGTCATGGTGGTACTTTTGCAAAAAAAACAAAACAACACAAAGAACAAGTTTTATTGCAGTACGAGAAGGGACTCTAACCAGCAGTACAATTATTTTGAATCCATCAGTGCACTTTATTTTGAAAAAATAAACTTTCTGCATATTTCCTGCACTTGCAGCGACGAAACTCATGCCGTACTCAGTGCAGTCGGGTTGTGGCTGTGCATCAAATGCAAGAGTGATGAGCAGAAGTTGGAATTTCTCAAGATTTAACACCCAGAAATAAAGTGCATTGGATTTTTTTTTGTCTATCTTTTTTAACCACGTCTGCATTTGTTGTACTAGGTTAACACAACCTTTAATGCAATCTTTGCATTACAAATCTGCATGCTTTTTCTTATTACATAATTGTGGCCAACGTCAACCCTCTCTGAGGAAGGGTAAGTTCAATTTTATTATATTGGGACTGAGCTGCAAAAAGAGGCAGTGTTACGTCTGAGTGGGGGGGGAATACAAGAGTAAAAGAGTTAGGGAGGAAGGTAAAAAGATAGATGACAGTGAGGCCCTATGGTCGTACTATTCGTCTTTATTTATGTAATAGATTTTGTTATTACGCAATATAACAACTAATTATTTTAAAAGTAAATTGTTGTATTATATGTATTGTCAACCCTAAAACCACAAATGCAGACATGGTCAAAACAAAGAACAGCTTTATAAAAAAGGAATAATGATGAATAGAGTAATAGTTGTACAGATTTTTGTGGTTTGTACACTGCCTTACCTCCATTCCGAGATCTTCCCTGATGACCTGCTGGATCTCCTCCATGCTGCTCTGTGGGGCGCTGCTATGGAGGACCTTCAGCGTGGATGTGTACTCTTCAGGCAGCAGGTAGTCCAGAGCACCCAGGTGTTGGCCCACTTTGATGAAGGTGCCTCGGTTGGCGCAGCACAAATCCCTGAGGCGCTCGGCCGATCGTCGATGCACCTGAAAAGATTTTTTTAAAAGCAGCTTTAAGGAAATTGACAGAACTGCTTGGCATCTAAATTCTGATCTATACATGTATAGCTGGAAAACTGTTAGAAAAAATATTCCTGTAAAGACAGGAAATACATTGGGTGTATAAGGAACAGACTGAGCGGCAGCGTTATTAATGTGTAGCTATAGGTCTGATTGAATGATTGAAGCTCGGTTTTGTTCAGTTTGAACTAGTTGTTTTGGCTCGATGTTTACTTGCTGTCCTTGCTTCATGCTTTCAAAAGAGGAGTCTGGTCGAGGCCTTTTGTTTTGTGCGAAATTATTTATGATTATGCAAAATGACTAGAAGGTCAAATTGAAGTGAAGTCAAAAACATAGCAGAATAAATCTTTACATAAATATATTAGTTTTAACTTTCCTGTCAATAACATGGAGCAGGGCTTCTCCACATAGGGTAAGAACCAAGAAGAGGTTCGCTAATGTGTTTTGACAGCAAAGTGGCTCATAATAATAAACAAGGCCATCAGACTAAAATATATTGGAATGCTGTTTTTAATATTAAATCACTCCACTGAACAACTGCTAATGAACCAATTTATTTTAACTTAAATAGTTCAGTGATGGCTGCCATAGATTTAAATGAACAAGAATAAGGTGATATAAACGCAGGCGTCTAGATCAATTCTCAGCAGCTGTATATTTAAATGCTTTGTTTGTGTTCAGTAACAATTAGTGAGTCTGACCCCCTAAAAGCCTGAGGTTACAGAATTGGTTTGTACAGTACATTTTGCACCACTACTTATTCATATTTACGTAACGACAGGGCAGATAATTCAGTTTAAAAGGCAATATTTTTCATCTTCAAAATACTGCTAACTTTTTTGTGTGAGTGAGTGTGTGTCCATAAGTATCAGTTTCAAACTACACCAAATTTATTTCAATAAACAAACTGGAGAAATTGAATGTTTGCCTTGATTTGGGTGACATCTTTTAAAAAGTGTTAATTGCAAGTCTCTATGCCAGAAATTTAGGACCATACATTTCTTCCAAGAGATGTAGGATATTAGCTTTTTGCCGATATCCGATATGTCGATATTGTCCAACACTTAATTTCCGAAAATAACTGATACCGATATATACATAGACTCTCTCCGCCTAAGCTAAGCAGGGGGTCTGCTTGTGCCTATCTCCAGCTGTCATTGGTGCGGGTACACCCTGGACAGGGAGCCAGTCCATCGCAGGCCAATACACACAAAGACAACCACTTACAGTCCCATTCAGACGATTTAGAGACTCCACTCAACCCAACAGTCATGTATTTGGATTGTGGGAGGAAGCCGGAGTACCCTGAGAAAACCCATGCAAATTCGAGGAGAACATGCAAACTCCACACAGGAAGTTTTTAATATATTGTCAGTTTTTCATAGGGACGCACAGAATATTCGGTAACCGAAAAAAGTTTGGCCGAATATTGCAAAAAAAGCCACATTCGGCCTTCGGTGGAGTGAGTTAAAAGCAAGGCTGAATAGTAGCGCCGCACAGATTTATTAAGCATTTCATTTGGGGCTTGACATACAGGCACAGTTGTTCATGTTTTTGTCTGTATAAAACAATTTTAAGATGTCACAGATGTCATAGTTTTCTTGTTTTTATTTTGAAGCTGAAGTACTGTTACTGACAAATCTGTTCTGGCCTGGGATATGTTGTGTTGTGTACCTGTATAAGTGTATGATGTTACAAGCACACACTTATCGAGATTAACTTAAGCCTTCGGTTTACTTTATTAGCCTATCTACTGTGCCACTTGTGCCTAAAAGACAATAATGAATTTGTTGTGGGTTTATCCACTTTAATGCACTTTAGTTTTTTTTGGAGTGCATGTTATGTTTTGTTTAAAGGCTTAATATAAATGAATAACTTTTTCAATATTCCAGTAGCAAAGGCTACTGGAATATTGTGTAAATGTAAGAATATTCAATAAACATTTACTTTCTTCAAAAAAACATGTCTACAAATGTATTCGAGGCTATATGCACTATTAAAATATGAATATAAAATAAAATTGGTGAAAAACTTAACCGCATTCAATATTTGGCCGAGCGTTTATATTTTATTCGGCATCGGCTACGGCCACAAATGCTGATAATAACTAATGTTACATTTTATGGCAAATATCGGCTGATAATATCATTGAGCCAATAATATCGTCCATCTGTAATTTTTCCTAAAAAAAAAATAGCATTCAACAAAGTCAGTAAACTACAATAAAATCATAGAAAACGTACTTTGTTAAGAATATTAAAAGGTTGCAGCTGCAAAAAGATTTCTGCAAATGCATGCATCCTATGTAACCTATATCAAGCGTGTGCATGTGTGCATGCATGTGTGCGCGCTTGTCTGTGTAGGGGGGTTGGCAGTGCCTGGCCTGTCTGTCCCATTTGAACCAGCTGGAAGTGATAATGCTTATAGAGAGCGCCTCTCCTGAGAGCAGCACAAATAAAAAGGCGTGAAATTAGCTCCCCTTAACCTTGGTAACCCGCACCGCGCACACACTCGGCGTTCTCCCACAGGACCGTTTGACACGAGAGTCATCTGGGTGATCATGACAAAGCAATGACAGAAACGAGTCACCAGAGATTACCAGATGAGCCTTCCTGCTTAAACATGCACCAGTTAGGCTTTTTAGAAACACAGCGGGGAAACGGGGAAAACTGTACAAATACCACATGTGCTTTATCAAACTAGAAGATGTATTTTATTTGGTCAATTTCAATTATCTATTGCTAATAAAAGGCTTTTCTACTAAAACAACTCTCCAATATCCCCTTGAGAACCAGCCTATTCATTTCTCTCCACAAGTTTGTAGTCAGTATCTTTTCACTCCTTTAGCATAATAAATACTTAGGTGAAGCACTGCTTTCAATAATACCAGTTGATTGTCCACCGTGGTAAGCATGTCACAAAATAAGAAATAAAAACAGCTTTATAAAATGACATACAGTAAGTGGTTGTTTTAGTTTGAAAGTGGAAAGTAATCACAAAACATGTTCAACAAAAACAAACTTTTTACATTGGTTCTCCGGACGATATAAGGCCCATGTCGCACACGTCATTTCAACCACAATCCCAAGTTTGATATTGTTCAAATAGAGGTAGTTATTAGGGAGAAAACATCATAATATTCAATTGTTTTACACATTTAATGTTTAAAAATGTACAGTAAATATTCTAAAATATCCTTAAAAAAAACTGAACGTTAACCTGTGGGAAAATCTCCAATAGAATGACTATTCATAGAAATGTCCAGGTTTTATTTCATTAATTCATCAACACACTTGCTTTATAATAAATAGGACATTAATGGCCTGTTTGTGACAAAGGCATAAACACTATTTACTCCACTAAACCCAACATAAAAGAATCAGTAATATTCTTCTTTGCATCCAAACATTGTTAATATAAACGTTTTTGGACAACAAGAGGAAGCTGCAGTTCCCGGAGAAAACATGCAAACTCCACACAGAAAGGATTCATCTAACTCAGGAACTGACTGCCTGCTGCTACCTTTCTGTGATATTTACATAACCAAGCTAAAACAATAAAATATTCACATATGTACATATTTTTTAACAAAACTATTCCTTTTGACTGGAGCTGCAATGTGTTTTATATAAAATGCTGTTTAAATGAAAAATAAATGTCACTCCTACTTGAACTACAAAAAAAAAACAAAAACACACAAATTTGTAAAAATAAGCCATGTAAAACTATAGTTTTACTGTACAAGCAAAGAGAATATATTTCAAATGTTTAATTGTTAAAATGTTCAATAAGGTTAAAAAAAAAAAGTTGTATGTAGATTAAAATAAATAATTATTTAATCTACATAACATAAAAATATTCTAAATTTAACATTAATTTAAACAATTATTTGTAAATTAGTCACTTTTTTTTTTTTTTACATACAATTATAAAAGCATGTTTAAGGTAGGGTCAATTGTTCTTGGTTTCGTTATGATCAGAAGTTGTGGGAGGTTTTTTTTTTTTTGTGTAAAAATGATTTGAACTATCAGAACTGTTTACTGTTAGTGATCAGTAGCCAATTTATGCCCAGACAAGGTAATCTCAGGCTGATTAAAGACTGCAGAATAGAGTGTGCAGCTAATTCAGTGAGTATCAGACTAAACATCTGGGCTCATTTTTCTGATGGTTTGTAGGCTTATCTCCAGATTGATCGTCACTGCGCTCCCTCTTGTTCGCTCCAAGTAATCAGTTTGCTTTGTTGGGCAAAGGCGGGCTCACAGCTTGAGGATGACATCACCATGGCAATGCTGCTTACGGACTGCCCGAAGGGAGTGCAGCTCTGGGATAGGCTGCCGTTTGCCATCGCCCACCATACCCACACATGCGCATGTCTTCAAATGGAGCATTAGCGAGTAAGACACACGGGTTAATTTGTGGTACAACAGTGAGACACAGGGAGCTCGGTTTGAGAGCGCCTCTGGGTATCTCAACACTCATCCACACTCCACACAGTTGGCAAGGACAAAAAATAAAAGGCTGGAAGAGGGAGGGAAAAGGGGACGGAGTAAGTGTGCATGTAGCAAATCAGAGAGAGAGAGAGAGAGACAATGAGGAAGTGAGACAGGTGAAAAATGGCGAAGGCAAAGAGGGGAAAAATGGAAATGAAGGAGGAACGGTTGTTAATATACAAATTTACTCAAATCCACTTCGGTCCAGTGGCTGCTCCTACCAACCAACTCCATCCTTACATTTTCATGTCTGTATACGATTAGAATATAGAAGCTTTCAGGCACATCTCTTATATAATAGTAGAACCTGTAGATCGCACACTGTCCAGCTACAGTACCCTAAAAACTGCCCTTTGTGCTGATCGTCTATCTTGTATATTTGGTACAGTGGCTTTGAAAATTAAACTCATTTTCATATTTGACTAAAATAATCCAAAACCTAAGTAGCTCATTATTCTCCTTATTACATTAACAAAACTATCCAAATGTATCTCACCTTGGGGCGGGAGAACAACCACCTAGGTGGAAGCAACTACAAACACGCACTTTGCTATCATGCATGAACAAACTTGGTTTGGGTACAACTAAAGCACATTTTTCACATTAAGATTCAGACAGCGCCCCACCAAACCCCTAATGTTGTTTTCTTATAATGTAGATTCTGCACCTAAAGTGGTCGTATTCTTCAGGACATAATTTGATAGCTGGACATTTTCATGCATGACTTTGTTTAAATTATCACACCTGTCATGCAAGTGTAAAAATTCACTGTAACACCGGTTTTAAAAGGTCTCAAAGGCATCAAAGCAGCCAATAAAGCTTATGCTGATATGACGTTTCTACTATCTACAGATGAAAAAAGCTCATTTTTATTGAAGGTGTTGAAGGTCACACATCATCAGTAGGGTGAAAGTAATCCTTTCTCAACGCATTCCCACACCAACCACAATAGAATCCTTCTAGAGTCCTATGTCGTTGTGTTATGTTCTCCTCCCAAATTGAGGAATCCTTAACAGAACCTGAGCTGTATCAACTGATATTTCTAAACAAGAAGGAGCAGTAGTGCTACTCTAAATAACTCACAGATCTCCAAAGTTAAGTCGTTTCTGGTCCTTGCAATGTCAGTCTTTCAATCTTCATCAAAACATGATAGATATGTCGCTCAATTATTAAAAAACCTATAAACAACATGGATGGGCAATTGTGGCTCAAGTGACAGAAGGGTCATTTTATAATCCAGAATTTGGGGGTCCAATCCCACTTTGATGTCAGTTGGCAAAAGTCTTTGGGCAAGACACTGAACCCAATGGTAGATCGGTGCCTTGCATGGCAGCTCTGTTGCCTTGGTGTGTTATTGTGTGTGTGTCAACGAGTGATTTTGGTTGATATCTTGAAGCACTTTGGTTGTAATTAAAGTGCAATATAAATCCAGCTTGAATAGAACAAACCCTAATCATCTAGTCTTATTGTCTTATTCATTTCCTGTGATTCTTGACCTTGACGGAGACAGGTGACGCCTGCAGTTCTTATTATGTTTTTCTAAATTTATTTGGAACTCTATTGTGAGCTATCCATGTCGACAAGACAAGGACCATCCAGTAAACCTAATGTTTATTGAAACTGCGGGTGGAAAGCACTGTCACAAAATTACCAAAGACAGACATTTCTGTAAATCATGAATACACGAGAAATTATTAATTGGAAAGCAAAGAATATTGAAGCTGATAAAAGGATTTGTCAAACTGTGCGGCCTGTATATGATTGGGTTTTCTACTAAATATGGCTCCCTTGACAAAAAAATTGCTACCAATTAAAGTCGATGGCAGAGTCGAAGAAGTTCTGGATGCAGTGGCTTGCAGAGCTTCATATGTTATGCTCAGACTGCTGCAATTAGAAATCTGACTCATTCTGATTAAGATCCAAATCAAAGTCTGACTCATCACCGGCAATGAAGTCAAATCTGCTAATCAAATGGGCTCTGACACGTCAGATAAAAAGTAAAAGAGGTGGAAAGATGCACGCCGTCGAATCTGAAGCGCTGATTTATCATTTCTGAGTATTCAGAGTCTGCAAGAATCTACTGTGGGTAAAAGTTATGGTACAAGCAGTACAGGTGTTGCACAGAAACAAGACTGGATTGGTGCTGAAACCATTTCACATATGGTAATACCTAAAAACTTCTGTTGCCAGATCTAACTGAATACTTAAAATCAATAAAAAAGATTCCAGTTTAGACTGATTACTATGCAGGTATAACAGCAGGTGACGCATTAAAAGTTTAAAGCAGCCAAAAGGGTGGACTGCCATCTGATCTGGCAACATCCGCCAACAACGCCACTGTATGTCAGTAAACCTAACACATGCTTTGTCCTAAAACGCAAAACTTTTATCAGAAAGCATAACAAGCAGTGATGGTTTTTAATGTGTTTATAAAGACAGGCAAACGCATTGGTTTACAAATGAAGGTACGGCCCAAGATTTGTATGTTAGAATTCAAGCACAAATATTGCTATGTACACATAACGCATAACTATTCACTTAACAAGTTGTATAAAATTGCATTTGATGATCAGTTATATTTGTGTAATTCCTTCCTGTGGATGTGAATCAGACAAAAAGTAAAATTAACATCAAAACTAAATCAGGAGATCCCAGGTATTATGTGTCGAGGAAAGTTGGATCCGCAATGCAAATATGGCGCATGTGTCCTAATTGTGTCTCAGAAAGTTTCATAACTATTTAAAGTTTAAAAAAGATATCAAAATCATTTGTATATGTCATTCCTTATTTTACTGTATCCCCTATATTTGCATTGCAGATCTGTACTCAACACATAATGGATGTGACCTTGTTTGTAACTTGACCTTTCTCCGATTCATATTCACAGGTGGAAAATTGAGAAATGCGACTGTAATTCTCAAATGCAAATATGTAAAGTTATATGAATTTTTTTATATATTGTGCATGGATATTTGCATATGGGCGCACAAATATTTTGACAGAAACATTACCCCATACATTAGAAAAATGTGAAAGATTATAATTACAATTCATCCACACAGCTTATAGGTTTATTATGGATTAGATTAAATTATAAGATGTATATGTCACCAATTTAAAAAAAAAAAAAAAAACGGTTCTACTGTATTTTAATACACCCTCTTAGCGGCCAGGAAAACAAACATCAGTTCAATTATAGCTTATAAAGCCATAACCATCCAAACTCTGGCTGTGTTCACTCTACTAAAAGACTTTCACTTTTATCTAATTCGTCGAGTGAGTCTTTTGAAAAAACATTTGCTTCTGGCCTTCTGTGTATCATGCGAGATTTGCTTCTACAGCCCATAAATATTCAACTCAAGCCTAAAACAACTAACTTTTCCCTAACTGCCTATGTCTACAATTACCACACAAGCCTGAGGGCCAGCATCCTGTAGTGCAGGTTGGCGGACAGCCTTCAGATGCCAGTGAGCACAGATGGCAAATTGTTTTTGAGTAATACGTCCTCCTCCCCTCCCTTTGTGCTCTCTCATTGTGTGCAAGTGTTGCAGGATAAAGCAAGCCTGTGAAGCAGGATGATTACACACAATGGTTAAACTAAATCAGAACAGATTTTGACTGTTGACTGCCACATATGTTAAAGCCGACTGATAATAATCCTTATTACAGGCTATAAATGGAATTTAATATTGTTCTTATTTTTGTTTAGTTTAGATTATGTATTTGTAGCACACAAATGAGATACTGAAAATATTGCCATTTTATGCTGCGTTCACACCTGATTCGTCACGAAATGTCCGTACATCCAGATTACTTACTAAGTCAATGGATAGATGCGTCGCAGATGCAAAATCTTTCCTGTGCGGCAGTGCGGTGCAATCAAGTGCGTTGGCCGTGTGAGCGCGCTCCCGATTTTACGCATATCCACACATCCACAACAGTTGAAAATATTGAACTCCTGTGGCTGTTTCGCATGATGAAAGCCAATCAGAGTCTTTGTTGACAATGACGTCAGGCTGTCAACACCGACACCGGTCTGTTCACCCATTCAACCATGGAGTAGAAGCTGTGTGTGACCACATGGAGCTGTATGACACGGCCTTTATAACCGGGACCGGACTAGGAAGCGTGGAGGAGAATCAGCGAGGAGGTGGTAGTAGCAGGTAAAAGTTCTCTCTGTAGCACTGAGCAAGGATAGCATTAGGGGCTAATCACTCCAGCTTTTTGCCCCTGTGGTTTATGTTTATGAGAGGAGAAAAAGGAGCGCAGCTCCTCGCTTCAGCAGGCAGTGAAACTCACTGAGTTGGATGTGTCGCTTCACTTCAGACGTGTGTATGATGCAAATGGAGACATTTTTTGATCCTGCGGACCCGAAAGGCAGATGCGTATGGTGCCACAGAAGACGCATTCGGTGTGAACGCAGCATTAGTGTTTATCAACTTAAAATATATCAATGCAAATGTGTGTGTATTAAAGCAGCATAAAGATAAACAAAACAAATGCTATGTTTTTATTTAAAAGACCAGCCCAATCCATATGATGCAGTTGTGACATCACATATGTCAGAACCTGAAACCTTTCACTTTTTCATGGCAGATCCTCATATTCTTCTGTTCTATAGGCCGACCACTAAGTACGCCTTCAAGAAAGTTCACAGAGAAAGAGACATTAGCAAATACTGACCTGGATTTAAATTTATGGATAGAGAGGCTGCATGAAATAAGACAAAAGGGGTAGCAGAGTAAGAACAACCTCTTGGATGTTTACATGAGCATAAACTGTAATGGTGTTTAAATATTCTTAAATATTCTTATATACTGTAGGTCAACTCCACCCCCGTAGAATAAGAGGCAAATTGATAGGAAATATGTACAGGTTAACAATGGATGACAAATTGTGCAAAAAAAGACTGTCAATTTTACTCATTCATTTCTATTATTGGACTGATGACAACAGAGTGAATGCAATGCAAAATATGCTTTAATAAAAATCCATTAATGTAGTCTTTATTTTATTCATGAAATATGAACTTTAACCCTGCGACCCTGAAAACAGAAACAAGCGGGTCCGAAAATGGATGGATATCAAATTTCATTTAAGATTGAAACTTCACAATTTAAGTTCATGTGTTGGTTGCTGTTTAGGTGATTGTGATCGGACACATTAAGCTAAGAAGCTAATGCATTTCCTATTGTGGGCTCAGAGTCAAAGGTGTGAGTGTGCAGTGCAGCTGGCCAGCAAAAAGAAGGGTCCTATACTGGGAGCCCAGCTGCTGTAATTGATTTCTGCTGCCACACCGGGGCTAAATGACTGGGATTAGTGGACTATGAACAAGGCCTATTTATTACTGGGATGCTCATGATTAGCTCGTTACTCAGTTCACTGAGGCTCATCACGCCGCCTGTCACAGAGGGGAGGAGGTGGACGCTGTGTGTGTTTGTGGTTAGATTTAAGCCTGCGAAGTCAATAGGCCTTGTCTCCAAGTATTATAGCTGCAAAGCCAGAGGAGTTACTAAAGCCTTTCACTAGAAATCCCTGCAGTAGTTAATACAATGACACTAAATGTATGATATGTGAGAACAGACCGACACCTGGTTTCAGCCACTGTGCAACTATGCATATTCAAAAAGTTGTTTATTTCATTCAACACAGCCAAACAACAAGGTGTGGAAAAAAAACAAAAAAAAAAACACAGGCCACATGAAATCCCTCCAGGGCCTTTTCTGTGTCTCTGCGATGGAGCAGTTTCTCTTGCTGTGATATGAGAAGAGCAGCAAAGACCAAAGACTTGGTGGCAAATGTTTGGGGGGTGGGTGGGTGGGTGGGTGGGAGGGAGGGAGTGATGGTGGGCTGTGATTTTTTTTTTCCGTAGAAGACACAGTTAATTTCATGCTCTGCATTTTACTGTCATGCTTCAGTAATCGTGCCTCAGTGCCACATGAACGAGAGACTCGCTCTGCTATGAGCCACTGGCTGCCCAGCATTAGCAAGAATACACAGTATTAAAACACAGATGGGCAAAACACAGCACCAGAGGAAAAGTCACAAATTCAGCTGAATAAAAAGCTACATTTGAACTATTTTTAAAAAAAATTATTTTAAAGGTAAATGATGACATTGGGCTGAGAGTGGAGATTGTCAATACTAATAAAGAACAAAGGTTTGAGTACCAGTATATTAGAGCAGGGTTGACTTATTCCTAGTGCAAGAGCAAATGTGCATGGACATGGGTTAGTGTTAAGTGATGACAAACCAAGAATGGGATAACAGTGCATAGAACAGGGGTCACCAGCTTTTCTGAAAGTGTGAGCTACTTCAAATACTGAATTTGCACGATTTCACTGCAATTAAAGGTTAAGATAACAAGGAAAACTAGCAGTAACTTAAAATGTTTCAACATACAGCACTTGTTGTTCTTAATTCATGCAATAGGTTCATTTTAATTACATTTCATAGGAATTCTTTGAGCTCCTACTTTACTAGCCACATACAAGCAACGTTTTAACTAATCGTAAAACATGTAACAATGGTACAATTTAACCATTTTGTAGTATTTTACAAAAATACAAACACACAAACAAAATCTAATCTGCAACACCTAAACAAATTTGTCCAAATGTTTCAGTGAAAATTTACATTTAAAGATGGTTAATTTAATACAAAAACTTGTGCAGCAGTATGTAACTCTGCTAAGGCTCTGACTACATCTGTCACCTGCATTTACTGTATGTTTGTGAGTTTGAATCCTGGCAAATAAATCAGATTTCGGACAAAGCTCATTGGTTACTAGTGATCCTGTTAAAACATGCCTGATCCATGCGGCCTACCTAGTATTTTGTGGGTTGGAAGAGAAAAACATTACTGTAATTAATTACAATATTTGACTTAATTAATCCCGATCAAGAATCTTTTGCACAATTTTTCAGACTTTTAGTATTAGGGGTGTCCTGATCCGATATTGATATCAAATTCAAATTTCCAATTTTTTGGTTTTTTTTTTAATTCATTTTTTATTTATTTTATTCAATTGTAAAATACTGTACATATGATGTTGAAAGTTAAAATGTATGTAACCAATTGGTTATTAATGGGTCAGTTTTTCTCATACCTACTGTTGCTGACTATTGTTCTCTGTTTGAGTAACATCACTTGATCAAGACTTTTCTAACATTCCACACTACAAAATAAGTAATTAATATTTTTTCATTAAAAAAAAAATATATATATATATATATATATATAATAAAAGTATGTATGATTAATGCTGATATTGTATCGGATCAACATCGATATCGGCCAATACGCAAGACTGCACTATCGGTATATCAGAAATGAAAAAAGTTGTTTCGGGACATCCCTATTTAGTATGTCAGTGATTACATCAAAATGTATTTATCATTTTGTTTGTTGTATAATTGTATTGGTCAAGCTCTATATATAAAGTTCATGCAGCCAATTAAACCTATTGGCTATATGAGTCTTTGCTGTATATCAACTTGAATTCAAACTAGAAAAATTCAGTCAGAAAAGAAGCAAGAAAGAGCAGATTTCACCCAATGACTTGTATATTTTACTCTTATTATTTAATAAGCATAAGTAAATACATTGCCGTTTATAACAATGTGCAATGACACTTTAGTTTACCCTTCAATCTTACATCATTACCAGATTTTTTACTTCTCCTGAGCCTCACCAAAATAGATTATTAATGCAATTTTCATGACCCCCAAAGGGCTTTAAATGAACTTTCACACTTGACTCAGACTCGTCACCACAGTCAAAAAGTGTTGCTGCTATTCTGAGCCAATGGCCCCTTTCACCGCCATGAAACGAGTCAATGTAGGTCTAATATAACACCCATGATACAAAGACAAGAGATAAACAGAGATATGTTCACCAACCATTGCTCCACATTGCTTAGTGTGTTAGTTCTGTGATGTGCCTGTGACCTGTCCAAGGTTTATTTTTACTATTTATTTTCTGTTACTAGCTAACCAAAAGTCGCATAAGTTAAGTTAAAAACACATTTCGACGATTCTGAACCTCAAGAATTCTAAATATGATGCCTAATTGACAGTAACCTTGACTGGCATCGCCATATGGAAAAATCCAATATGGCCACCTGTGAATATTTAACATTGAACATTTACAACCAAAAATTTCTTTATCTTACAACATAGAAGCCTGACATCCCAGATCAAAATATCCTTAATTGATAAACCAAACCAACTGTTTGTTAATAAATGTAACTGTTGACTGAATTTTGCATCAGCAAATTAAACACTGAATTCTCTTTCTCTTTCTCTACTTCATTTGAATTAAAAATTATCGAGACATATATTGTATATCACCATTTTGAGAAAAAATATCAAGATATGAATTTTGGTGCATATCGCTCAGCACTAATTTATACCATGAGTTATGTGACCTCAGCAATCTGCGAACCTTATATTGTACCTTAGTTTGCTGCAGTTTTGTGAGCTGCTTTTACTACCAATGAATCTTTTTTTTCTTTTTGAGTGATTTTACTAGTTTTTTGAACAGCGTCTACTTTTATTAACATTGACTTTGAGAGCAGTGACTTGTTTCAATGTTCTACACAAAACAAGTATGGTTTTAAGGTGTCTCCAATAACGTGATGGAGGAAAAAAGATGTGTTTATGGTGATCATTTCCAAAACAAAAAGAGCTTGCCTAAACTACATGCATTGGAATTCTAAAGAATCACGAGCTTGTAACATGAGCAATTGTGCATGACTTTGTTTGTGAAATGGGTTTGTGATTTGATTACACAGTTGAGGCCTCGCCGCTTTAAAAATTCTATTCTAAACAAACGCTAGTCAGACAAAATAAAAAAAAAAAAAAAAAAAAAAACAGAAAACAGCTCCTTTGCAATCAGCAATTCTCCTCGAGTCTTGGCAGGTCAATAAGAAAATGTATAAAGTAATCTTGAGGCGAGGGATTTTGGAGCGATGCTGCTGAAGTAAGTTAGAATTAAAGATACAGAGACTTGTTTTTTTCCTCTGCATTCCTTCTAACCTGTTCCAAAAAGAAAAAAAACAGCTGTTGCAATCCATGCTAACGGTGTCAAATATAAGACATTATTCATACAAAGGGTAATGAGGGATAAGAATAATTAGAAAAACTCGCTATTCTAAGGTTGCAGAAACTAGCAGCTTTTATTCTAGGGATACATGTATACTCTACTCTGATGGCATCTAAAGCCTCGTCAAACAGCTGTTCAACGTACTGTAACTGTCTTGTATTTTAAGCACTAGAGGAAACACTTATAGGTTGGGGTTTGGTTTTTAGTGTCATGTTACCCATGAAACCCAAGCATTGAAATAGTTTATCTTTATTATAATAACTCCATCTTCCATATGTTTTTTTTTTGGTTGTAACTTGTGCCCACATTTAGTCTGAATTTACCAATCTCAACCTATATCCCAACCTACTGAATAGTTAGCATATTCCTGCTAATGTCCATGTCTTTTCACAAGTAATATGCTTATCCATTTATTCAAATTTCTCCACAATTTTTTCTAGCATTGCGTGGTGGGAAGGAAAATAAGGAAGCTAACTTCAAGCATTTGTAATTTGTAAATATTTGTCAATGTCATTTCGTTTGTCTTTGTCTTGTAGGTATCTTGCAAAGTAAAATAAAAAAATAAAAACAAAATAACAGATGCTCATATTTTATATCCATGTGACTGGCCAACCTTCAATATTGGAAATGTTCTGTTAATTCTCATGGAAAGTTAATTTCCAACTTTTTAAATTGCAACCCTCGTTAAAATCGTATTATTTCAAATGGATGCTAATATTTATGTTTGGATATGATAGTTATTCAAAATTACTCTCAATTCCCAGATAACTCCAATAAATAATCGCCATGAAAAGTTCAGAATTTTTAATATTCCTAAAATTTCCGAGCGCAGGGTCCTACAATAATTTATTAAAAATGTTGCACCCCTTTCCATCCCTACTTTCACTGCCCTCTAACACGAGTTATGCAGGCTCACATTATTATTTCTTTACAATATGGTCAATACACATGCTATATCTAAGGTACCATCAATGTAAACGGTTGCGTCAGTTTAGCCTCAGCTGTCCATAACCACTCAGCAATCCCCAACTCATATCACTACAACTAAAAATAATTAGTGTTTAGACATCAGCTATGCTATTATGCTATCAAAAAGTCATACTTAAAAACCAACCAATTTATTGCTTACTACTGCTGTGTTTTTAACACAATTGAGCCTAAAATTGTTTCAAACATTATTGTCTGGATTATAATGATGTTCCTCCTTTTCATTGGCTTCTCTTCAGGCTGATAAATGAATCAGTTCCTTGTGTAAAATGCCTACACAAACGTAGCTAACCTCTGAAATTGAAAAAACCACCCAGAGGCTTGTTTTGTCTTACTCAAACAGGCTGAGAGAAACTACTCCCTCCCTCACATTTGGTATACGATGCAGTGATGCCGGAATTTATTTTGCTGATCCGTCCACTAAACAAAATCACGATTATTTTGTAATTCTTGTCATATTTGGCACTCTTTTATTTCTGACCACAATAAAGACTTGGAACATGTCAGTGTGGGCCACATCAGTACCAAACATGTAATGGAGACTACACAGCATTGTGGCAGCAGAAAAGACGAGTCCACTGATCAGATCAGACGACTTTATGACAAATTTATTTCTGAATGATTTGTTTATGTTTGCTGGTGAAAAATGAGAAGGCGCTGGAGGGCAGCTCGACATCATAAATCAGTTTTGTCCTGCAATGTGGAAAAACCGATGAGCAGCAGCAGCAGCGTTATTCCTGCAGCGGCCGTGTGTGATGGATTCCTAAGCGAAATGTTGACAAAAGAAACGAGCTGCAAATACAGAAGACGTTCAGGTATCACAATGGCGGACAGAAATCTGAATCGGAATTCATGAGTTGCCATGGCAACCCTACGCATGCTCAGGGGCGCACCTGTTAAGAATTATTGTAGATGGACTGTAGTTTTGGAGCGAGGACTATTACCACATTCTCCAAGTGTTACAAATATTGTACTCCAACATATTGAAGTCCATGCATTCATTGCAATGAGCTTAAACTGGAGTTCATTTTCTTTCTTGGGGTCTCTTTGGTTCACTTTGAGAGAACCTATGATCATGTTGGACCACCCTCTGCTATCTTTGAGGCAAGAATGAAACAAGGGGCTGGAAACATTCCTCAGATACTTTGGCAGTACATAGATGCGTAGTTGCTGCATGTGCCCTTCCTTTCTCCCTTCAATCACTTCAACTTTATTTATATAGCACAGAATACAACAAAGTCATCTCAAAGCACTTAACAATATTAAATTCATAGAAAGGAAGAAAGAACCCAACAAGATCCACATGAACAAGCATTTAGCGACAATGGGAAGAAAAAACTCCCTTGTTTTGTTTTTATAACTTCAGATGCTAGGTCTAAATCTGAATAATAAAACTTTGTTACTAATTTGTGTAAGAAATGCCTTTTGAGTCATGTATAGTCACTCTTTTGCATTCAAACAATCATATTCCTGAATAATTTGGAGCTTTCAGCCAATTAGCATTCCAAAAAGCAAGCACCACGTTCCCGAGAATTCTGTCAAATGGGACCGGGGGCTAAAGAAGGGCTCAGAGCGTCTCATCATATTTATTCAGAGTATATATACCAAACTGTATTCCGACCTAACGAGTACTAACGGAGGAGTAGTCATTCGAAAAAAATGCGTGACACGTACGTATAGATTGGCATGTGCCAATGATTCGGTATCACCAACCGTCGTAATATTTGTCTTGCAAATAAATGAGAAATTGTCTTTCGTTTTCTTTTTTTTTTTTTTAGAGGCCCCAAATCAAAAATCGGGCTCCGATCATCGATGCGTACACATCTATAGATTATACCTACCAAATTTCAGGTCATCCGTTCACGAATGACAGAGTAGTAGTAATTTGGCCTAAAAATATCAAGAATTGGTGTACCCCCGTCTAACGCCCAATGAAAGCTAGAGATAGGCACAAGCAGACCCCCGTAACCCTGAAAAAAGGAATAAGCGGGTCAGAAAATGAATGGATGGATGGATATTAAAGAAAATGTTAAGAAATGCACTAAAAACTGAAACAAAGACATAAATCAAAGAAAGATGTTGGAAGCTAGTGCTAAACACTGCCCATAAATCAGCAGTACTATGTCACATTTGGTCGAACGTGGCTGTTCACAATCGCTTGTAATTTAAGAAATAAAGTTCTTAAAGTTGTTTTTTTTTTTATTAATCATTGTGCAGGCGTTAGTACTAAGTAGAAGTATTGTAACTTGATTGAAATTATACTCAAGTACAAGTACAAATAAGTCAAGCAGAAAATACTCAAGTACAGGTAAAAAGTAACTCAATTAAGGAAAAGTTACTAGTTACTTTCACCCCTTAAGTTTATTTTTGGGTAATAAATCTTGCTACTGTTCCCGTGCACATTCAAATTTAATTTATTTTCCACAGAGGCATCTGTATAAAATAAAAGTTTTGTCAAAATGTACAATTTAAAATTTAAAACAAAAAAATTCTCAGGCTCTAAGTATAGCTACATTTATGAACTCTAAAACTGAGAAAATAACCAGCATTCAATGTTGTTTTGGCGCTGTGCATTATGTTTAATCTGATTGGTCGACTATGATGTGATGCATTCGATTGTTTTCTCATCATTTCATTTTTGGTAGTTTCACAATGTGCGTTGATCATTTTAAAACAAAAAATGACAATTTGCTCAGTAAACGTTGGATGTAGAAATGCAATGAATTACTTTGTACTTAAGTACAAATAAAATAACTGAAATATACTTAAAAGTACAAGTACTCATAAAAGCAACTCCATTACAGTAATGTGAGTACTTAATGTAATCCATTACTTTCACCTCTGCCTGAATGCAATAAAGCTCTGTAGAAGACCTGATAAGGAACGACTCTTAACATTCAGGAGTGGTGGAACAGGGAAGCGCCTCCAACAGGTCTGAGTAATACTGTAGAAACATGCTGGGAACGTGAGTGCTCGTGTGTTCTTCAGGTGAATCTCGTACTGGGCGAAGATGCAGGAGCCTCTCTGCTGCACATCATGATAAAGTGGCCACACCTCAAAAAGCATTACCGCCTTCTCATCTTCTGCTTTGCAAGCTACTCTTTGGACTCTGCTGCCTTGGGTGGCATGCAGAAAAACAGCATGTGACAGAGACATGAAGCGTTTATGCCACTGCTGCTGGAGATGGGCATGTCAGAGATGATCTAACTACAGCAGGCAGCTCGGTGTTAAATGGTCCCTCCTACCACCCAATCCCTCAAGGATTTTTTTCACCTCAGACTCGATTGGATGATAACCTAGTGCCACGAGCTTGTCAAGGTCAACAGTTACCCAGCCCCACCCTGGTATTTACATCCTTTAGCCCTCATATTAGCTAGAGCTTGATGAGTGGTGGTGGGTGATTAACTAAGCTGAGGACCCTCTGGTTTGGTAGTCAATGGCTCCATCTGCTGGGTTCACTATGAAATGCAGTCTTACATCACTGTTCAGTCAATGCAAAGTTTGGTTGTCTATCCAGAATAGTTCATGTGTTACTGCATGTTTTACCTCAGCCAAGCGCAGAGTGGTAAGGTTATGTTTTACCCTCCATTTGTCCGTGTGTGTGTGTGTGTGTGTGTGTGTGTGTGTGCGTGTGTGTGTGTGTGTGTTAACAAGATAACTTGAAACGTTATGAACGGATTTGGATGACATTTTCAGAAAAATTGATAAATGGGACAAGGAACTGATTGAGTTTTGATGATGTTCTGACTATCGAAAGAAAATATATAGATATATATATCCCATTGCTTTTCCCAACCACACTATGGAACTTCTTGCTGATGATGTCATAGGTTCTCTCAGAACACGCTTCGATGATGATGTCATCAGTGTTCCAATTAGAAAACAAAGAACAAAAATATAACTGGCCCTCACAGAGCATTTCACAAGGTTGCAATATTTTACTGTTTGACAATTAATAATATCATTGCTATTTCAAATGCTAAAGGTATGTTTTGATTATTAATGAATCTAATAGTGTATATAAAATCAATGTAGGACTACAACATAGGGTGAAAATCACATTATGGGTGGAAATGAGCTGCTTGGCGGAGGTCTGCAATCACCGAGTGCTTTTATAGTTCGATATCGTTTCTGTAGTTTAAAGCTAGGGTAGGCGATTTTCTCCAGATATACTTTTGAAGTTTTTGGTTGAAATTGTCTTTATGTCCTGACAGAAATTAAGATCTTATGTGCTCTGAAAAAAGAACGAAGAAAAGCTGTCATCTGTAGCAGCTGTAAACCTGTAATAACTTCGACCAATGGAAAAAAAAAAGTTTTTTTTTTTTAAAACCAATCACGTCTCCCTGCTCGTTCTCGATCCCTCGCATGCACAAGCCCACACTGAAAGTGCGTCACGTTTTTTAACATATATAATGATAAAGTTTAGTGTTTACTTACTGCTGAATGAGACATGAGACAACGAAGTTTTTACACATTACAAGAGATGAGCTGAGCTCCTCTTCTGCAGCAGCTGTGCGCATGCATGTGAGTGAGACAGAGCACAGGGGGGAGGGGGGTAAAGGCGGAGCCATCAGGGAGGCTACATTCATGCTAGCTTTTGAAAATCGCCTACCCAACCTATAAAGACTGAAATAACCACTATTTCCATCATAACATTAATTTTCTTCAAATTTCTTTCCTTATTTTCTCAATTTCCTTAGGAAAAGAAAGTTCAAATTGAACAAGCCTGGATGAAGTTATAAAACCCTTAAGGAAACCAACAATAGTAGTCAATATAATACATCTTTTTATTAGTAATATTGTTGACTTCTGATGCTTGTTTTCTATCCGTGTCATTGATGAAATGATGGGTTGCTAAAATCTACATGACTTGATGTGATAAATGTTTTTTTTTTGATCAACTTAATCCTTGTTGATCTTACGACTGGTTCTCAAGAACAGCGAATATTTACAATTGTTCATCAGCTATAGTGAAAACTTAGCGTAGTCATGTGTAAATGACTGAAAAATAAACGTATGAATAAACTGAAGCTGCAAGGCAATTTTGCAAAATAAAAAAACAATATAGAATGGAGAGGATGTAATTTAATTACTTATATATATTTTTTATTCATTGTTATAATATTTTATCTTGATAATTTATTTTATTTTTTATCCTAACATTTCAATACAGATACATATATTTTATGGTTGAAATTCCTATTTATTGCAACAAGTATTCCGTTTTTTTCTCCATCAAATGGTTGAACATTTTGTAACAATTTTCACAAGTTTAAAATATATTATTGAATGACACAGTATGTCGTTTTCTTTTAATTTATACACACAAAGAGTTTTCCTAGTCTATTAAATGTGGAGCGTTGGCATACAGAGATATACGAGTATGTTGGCACATTTTTTGGAGAGTCGTTACAAAGACTTGAAAGGTTTCTGGTTTAGAATAAAAGAGGAAAAGCTGGTAAATTGTCTCGACCAACAGTAACTTAACTAGCTGTGGAACACAGAAATAAAGCCGTCCATCTGCTCCCTCACTTGTCTATGTTCCACCTCACACTAGCCAGAGTCTAGAGTGCTCCCACGCGTGCTCTGTGATACACACTAATTGACTGTGAATGGCCCTCGGTTCACTCAGGGAAGCCTTTGATGAGCCTGGAAGACAGGCCGCTTAAGTGTCATTTGAGTGAAGCTCTTCAGAAGACGCTGAGAGCAGCTTGGTTGCTCCACTGAGCGCTGAATACAGAGGCTGACAGGACGAAGCAGATGAGATGCAGAAACAAAAGGTCATTAACTGTGCAGTCAAACACATGACAAAAAAGCAAACATACTGTTTAACGTCCAGGAAGGCTTTGAAACCATTTGTGTTTTTCTAAACTGATGCTTGATTTGAAACACAATGAAATATTTGTTTATTGTTCCTATTCCTATGGATACACTGCAGGGCCGGCCTTCCCGCAAGGCAACCCAGGCAGCCGCCTAGGGCACCATCTGCTGGATGGGTGCCAAATTGCACCCCCCCATTTTCTTTTTTTAATAATAATTGCCAAAAGGTATAATAAATGTGAAACACACCCTTTACAATCACTGTACATGTTTTCTCTTAATTGAATATTAATATTAAAAATCTGTCACTATACCTGTTAATCTTCTGCCCATATTTATATTTATTTTATTTCAATTCTTGCTTTATTCTATAAATTTCTATTGTGTTGTTTGCACATTGTGTTCTTTGGTTTTAAGATTTGTGTTACTGACTAGTAAAACCAAACAGGAAAGTAGAAATTTCCTTGTACTGAAACTTTGATATTTTATTTTAACTTTTGATTGCACTGTTTTGCAATGCTTTTGGATTTTGCATCATTGTTGTTATTGATATCGAGACATTTGCACTATACCTGTAGGTGTTATATTGCATTATAGTGCATTATTCTAAATTTCAAAATAGAATGTACTTTTTTTCCCAATGGTTTGTGGTGTCGTAGAATTGCATTGTTTTGTCTTGATATATAAAATAAATAATATTTTGCACACACTGTGTATAGACTTGAAAAAAAAAAGTTTATTTTTATTCATTCATGGGGGGGTCACAAGGCCACTCTTGCCTAGGGCACCGAATGACCTAAAGCCGGCCCTGATACACCGACACAAACGGTAGTGCCTCTTTTTTGTAACTACGGAAATTCACTTCCTGAAATGTAAATTGCTATTACACATTCCTAATAGTAAAGGTTACATAAAATAATCTTTCAGTTGAGCTGTCTTTGTCATTTGGGTTGAGTGTCAAATAATGTTTAAACAACTAAACAGATATTTTTAATGGAAACCTTTTTTTTTTTTAAGCTAAAAACCCAAGAATCTGGGAAAGTAGATTATGAATCATATCATCACTGGTAATAAATTAAATTAACAGATTCAATAAGAGGGTGTTTTAAAACATAATTGTAAAAATGAGCTTTTTCTTTCTATTGTAACTACAGTAGGACAGGGCAATATATCGAGATTCAAGATATATCGAGTTTTCCATGTTGGCAATATAAAAATTTACAATATTGCCTATATTGATTCATCTTTCAGGGAAGTCCAGAAGTGTAGGCGGCGGGCGGAATCGCCTACTATTCTCTTTCTGACTGCCTTCTTCTCTTAAAGCTGCAGTTCGTAGAATCCTCTCTCAGCTCCGTTTTTGAAACCAAAACCAAAACTGAACCTCCCTTACCGGTATATTTTCTGAAGGCTCTTAGCAACTTTTTTCTCAATATAGAACAAATGTATGGATTTTATCTTGTGTTATTGGAGATTTTTCTGGTGTTTTAGAGACTAACATGAACATACTTATCACTCTAGTTACTGTCCGGAGCAACGCGACTGCTGCCGTCAGCTTGTCACCGCCAGAGAGCTCACAGATCACTACTGACTGCCGCTCTGAGCGGACTGACAACCATCACACCGCTTCCGCACCCAGAAGTGTCACATATTGTGCAGCAGTTTGTTAATAAAAAAAAATTTAAAAAAATTAAAGTGGAAAAAACTGAATTTGGGACAAAATAAAACAGAATTTGGAAAAAAAATATAATGGATTTTATAGCGCCCTATAATTAGAAAGCAAGCTTTTTCACTGTGATAAATCAGACCCATGCATTCATTCTAATCAGCATGTGTAGCCAGGCTTGACCTGCAGAGCCAGAGGGGCTGCACCCATTGTGTGTCTGTGTGTGTGTGTGTGTTGATGATACACAACTCTAGTCATGCTGAACCTTGCTCTTCAAGGTTCACTGCAGGTCTGTGGTTGGGGCGCACTTTTTTGCCAGAGCAGGTGTTCTCTGACCTTTTCCACAGCAATCTCCAGAGTGAACCTGGCTGAGCCATGGCCTTTGATCAAACACCAGCGCAAATCACTCAACGCGTATCAGCTGACATTTACTGTTATTGCCTTCACCCTGCCAGTCGGATTTCCCCCAACAAATAATGTTCTGTTCAGTATTTGACTGTGAATTAAAGTGCAAAATGATAGTGTGGCAGCTGAAATTGGGGTCACTGTTTTGGGAATACTTGTTTTTTTTTGCTCCTCTGTGTGAAAAATGAATCATTTAAAAAGAATAATAACAATAATAATAATAATAATAATAATAATAATAATATTACATTGGATTTGAAAAATGCTTTTTTGGACACGCAAAGAGCTTTACATTGATGTGCATTATTCTTTCACTCCACACACAGTGGTGGTAAGCTACTATTGTAGCCACAGCTGCCCTGAAGCAGACTGAAAGAAGCGAGGCTGCTATAGTGCGCCATCGATCCCTCAGACCACCACCAACACTCACGCCAGGGTTGGGGGTCATTTACATTTTTTAGTTACAATTATGTTTTCAATTACCCATGTTCAATTACATCTCAATTACCATTACGGTGACCAGTATTTTTTACCAATTACAATTAAATTACAATTACTTGTTATCCTCAAAAAGTCAATTACAATTACGTTCTCATTTACTAAAATTCAATTAAAATGAATCACAATTACTGAGTCTGAAATCAATTACCTAATAAAAGTGAACCTTCCTCTTGTGTTAGCTTCCTGTTAGCATCTCTGATGATAACGGTTCCTAAATCAGCTGTAAAATACACTACAAACAA
The DNA here is from genome assembly GCF_900634775.1 of Gouania willdenowi. Classification (NCBI taxonomy): domain Eukaryota; kingdom Metazoa; phylum Chordata; class Actinopteri; order Blenniiformes; family Gobiesocidae; genus Gouania; species Gouania willdenowi. Next base: position 19,461,434 of record NC_041065.1, read on the forward strand.
ATACACTACAAACAAACATCTAATTTCTGTCCTATCTCTTGCTTACTTTGTTAGGCTTCCTAATCAATGAAAATGTTGGTATTAATATTTTTAAGGACCCGTGGGAACCCTGGTGTGTGCATATGTGTGTGGGTGTGTGTGCGTGCGTGCGTGAGTGCATGTGTATGCAGAGACCCTACCACAACAATATGTGGTGGCCTACCTTGGACTTGAGCTCCCAGTACTCCATTGTGCCATGCTCCACATGTTTGAAAGCTGTCAGGTAGTCGTAGGTGATGGCTGCCGTCTGCAGCCCAATAACAGGATGTGAGGGAATACATACACAATATTCATTTTAATAAAAACATACACAAACCATAAACTATTTGAATATGTTTCTGACTGAATTATGAAGAGCCTAATGCATCAACAAAAACATTTAGAACATTTTTGAAAATAGCTCATTGAGAGTTGTTTCTTGCCTCCATACAAGGTTAAACCATGCAAGTTTAGGCCTGAAGCTTTAGATCTTTGGAGTAAAGAGACTTTTTAAATATAAATGAATATAGGGTCATTCCATGTTACGTCCACAAATGGCCCATGCACTTTGGTCTAAACAAATTCTGAATTTTTTACCAATTGTTTGGTGATTATTCAAAGTATTCAATAGAGATGTAACGATTAACCGTAAGGCAGTTAAAAATCGATTCATAGGTATCACATCGATACCCTAAAAATTGAATCGCAGTACTTTATTTAAACAGCAGAGGGCACTATCTATTTATCCTTCTCTTGTCCAAATGCTGAGGCGGCGGGCGGAATCCCCTACTACTCTCTTTCTGGCCGCCTACTACTCTTAAACATGTTCATAAATGATTCCTTACCCCTTTAGCACCGAAAGAATATCTGTAATATTACGTGAATATCTGTAAAAGTCAAGTTTTTCTATTAGCTCTGTCTGCTAGCGCATAGCATCTCTTCTTCATTGCAAGAATATCTGCATGCCAACCGACCACTGGGTTACCAGCGCCCTCTGCTGGTCCAAAAAAATATCTGATGTAAATACAGTGCAATGACTGTTTTTTTAAAGTACAATTGTTAAGGCACAAAATATATTTTCAGTATCACTTTCAAAAAGAAAAAGAACTATTATGCAGTTTTGCATTGTTTACTATAGAACCAGAAATTAAATTAATAGGCTTCTTCTTTGTATTATTCCTTTATTTATTTCATTCAAGATTTATTTTTAGTTAAATTGCATTGTTTTTGAATAGTTTATCAAGGCATTTTTTTGACAATGAAAAATAAAAGAAACATAGTACAGTATTTTCTAGTTTTTTCCCAAAAAAAATAAAGGAATATTTTTCAGTCTTCATTTGTCTACAGTCCCATTTTGTAAAATAAATCGTGAGAGAATTGTATCATGGACCCAGTATCGTGAATCGAATCGTATCGGAGGTTGAGTGAATCGTTACATCCCTAGTATTCAATTATTATTAAGATTTTTTGTAATTCAAGAGACTGTCACTCAAGAACCAATGGATATATCTGACTAATCATTAGTGATTTAAACAGTCTATGTACATAGCTAAAATAAAGTAAAGCAAAGTTTTTTAATGAAGGCCCAAACATGTTCAAGCCCAAAACCCTGACAAACTTTTTTGCAATTTTGAGAAGCTGGCATGTCCAACAGATAGGATGTATATCAGATTGTTTTGTATATTCTAAGACAGTAGGTGGAGCTGTATTACTATACTAATTTTCTGTTTCCTATGTGGTGTAGTTCCGGAGATATTGTAAGCTGAAAATAGAAAACAATCAACACATACAGTATTCCTTCACTAAATTGGCCATATCTCAAAAAGTGTTTGTTTGTTGATTTATTTATTTATTTGAGCAACATAAAAAAAAACACATTTTATGTACAATACATAACACGTATTCAAAGGAAAAAGTGCTCAAAAGGAGTACGCAGAAGTTCAAGGAACTTATAGTTGCCTACCCTCCCTTCACAAAATAACATTTTAAACTTCACATTTGGTTTTTCATTATGTAAGAATACTATACAAACATACACAGTGCATATACATACATGATTTTTTATATCGTTTATGTTCATTTGTAACAAAAGTAATGAAAAAATAAAAGAGAATTAAAAAAGTATTCATCCATTCCCACTAAAAATGTACAGAGTGCCTATTGAATAACCACGGAACAATTGGTGAAAATTTCTGAACTTTTTGAAAATGCGTGTGATCTCCTGAAAATGTGTTGAAATGACCCTAGAATCTCATTTGAATTTCACTGAAATTCAAAGTCGGCAATAATTAAACAGTAACTCACAGTGGCAGCGGCTCGTCCAAATCGGATGAGGCTGAGATCGTTGAGGTCCAGCTGTTTGTTGTAGAGGATCAACCCAGAGGAGGCGAACACCACTGAGGCCAGAGTGGAGACTTTGAGGATCCGACCAGCCATGGAGGCTCTGTGGGAGGAGGGAGGAGTCCTGAGACTGTGAGGTCACAGCAGTAATAGGTCAATGTGTTTTGAAGTCAAGTAAAAACAATGATTGTTTTCAACCAAAAATGTCTCGCAGCACAACATCAAACAATTAGCATCATATTGGAGTCTTATTTTGCTTTGTACTGTTACCTTTTGATGAGTATCAGTCTTTACATTACATGAATGCTGAAGGATTGATAATATTAATATTGATCTTTTTTTAACAGAAAATAATGTAAAAGTGGCTAAAATTCCACCTTTTAAGCCAACAAAGACATTTCAGGGCACATTTATTGATCTCTTACATGAACAGCAGTAGTTCCCGATCTTTTTCATCATTTCATTGTCTCCTATTGTCAGAAGTTTGACAAAATGGCCTCTACAGCATAAAATAATCCTGTTTCAATAAATTACAAGAAAATATAATGTTATTGTGGTAATGTAATGTTAGTTTGTGGTGAATTTGTCCAAAAAATAGCCTATAAAAGGAACTTGGAACATTTTCTGATTATTTTGTTAAATCTTTCTGAGTACCCCCTGCATAGTGCCCCTGTACCCGAAGGGGTACACGTACCCCTATTCTGGGCATTAAACATTAGTCCAGTCCAGCCTGGACTGGACTAATGTGGCAAAGTGGTAGAAAATCACAGATTAATGAATTTAATGTAATGGTAAAACTTGTCTCAGGATTAAATACAACTGAAGCCTTTGATAACCTGGTTAACTGCTTGTTAGACCATGTACGGTTCTTACCATCACATACTGCAGTGCATCAATGAATACATGGTTATGATCACATTTCAATGCATTTATAATATGTTTTATAATAAAGTAAGACTTTTCTAAAGCAAACTGTTGTAAAGTGTCAAGACTTATCCGACTGTCACTAATATATTGATTTTATTCTTTGATGCACTAATGATAATATGATTCAGGGTACAATCAACCAAACAGTTAGAGAGCAGCAAATCAATTCAATTTCATAAAAGTAGAAATAAGTTAATGCTATCAGAATCAGATATATGTTAATTATCTCAAGGGCGGGGGGGATTTTTAAATTTTTTATTTTTTACTGATGGTCCAGAAACATTTGGAATGAAATAATAATAATAATAATAATAATAATAATAATAATAATAATAATAATAATAATAATAATAATAATAATAATCAATTTTATTTAAAAGCACCTTTCAAAAATCCCAAGGACACCGCACAATAGTCATAAAAGCAATAAAGAAATAAAGTGTAGAAACACCAAAACATAGAAAAGAAAGAAAATAAAACATACATGATTAAATATAATACTGTTAAATAAATAGGGATTAAATACAAGTGCACACCTCTAGGAAAATATCATACACATTTACAAATATAATAGGGATGTCCCGATACAACTTTTTTTTTTTTTTTCACTTCCGATACGATACCAATATTGCAGCCTTGGGTATTGGCCGGTACCAAAATTGATCAGATCAGCATGAATCACACCTACTTTTATGACTTATTTTGTAGTGTGGAATGTTAGAACAACAGTAGGTATGAGAAAATCTGACCCATTTATAATCAACCAATTGGTTACATACATTTTAACCTTCAACATAATATCTACAGTATTATACAATTGAATAAATATAATATATATCAGAAATTTTAAATGCAGTCCGATAAAATCAAATATTCATTTTCTGGCTGATATCGGACCAATATCAGATATCAATATCAGATCGGGACACCCCTAAAATATAATAAAGATAAATACAATCAATATAAATTGATAAATACAAGTGATCAATTTATTACAACCAACTGAATTGTTTAACAACAAGAAGGCTGGACTGGACTAATTTTTAATGCCCAGAAAAAGAAATAAGGGATCAGATGATGAATGAATGAATGAATGAATGAATGAATGAATGAATTAAATGTCTTTGCTTGAATACTATATATTTATTAAACAGGGAATTTATCATATCATCAGTAAGTTGGTCCCCAAGAAAAATTAAGAAAGCAGTGTTCTGGTTCAACTGGTTTCCCTGGAAGTAACTGTTATCAAAAAAGTGATTTGTAATAATGTTAAATTTTAGGACATATAAGTGCTGGGCGATTTTGCCGAAAAAAATAAAATTAAAAAAAAAAACAGATTTTTTTTTAAAGAAAAATTTGAGTTTCGATTCGATTATCAATCTTTCTCTTTATGAACTTAAAAATTACTGCAGACATCAGATCAAAAGTGCATCTTTATTGCTGTGATTGTCCTCAAGAGTTAAAATGCATAAAATAATCCCAAAATATAAAGTAAATGAGGCTCTGTCATTCAACAATTTCAAACTTTAACCCAGGTTTAAGTGAAAGTGCAACATGAACTTCACAGTAGCTTAAAGATAGCAACATATTTTACAAGATATAACATTTCAATTCAAAATAATAATACTCTTTCCATGGCATCTCAACATAGTGCGAATAAAAAATTGAACATGTCTACTCAATGGGTAAACAAATGTAAACAAAGTGGGGGCTGGCTAACATCAACTTGAATTTGCAAAATAAAACTAATTTTTATCTCCAAATTCGATTAATTGATTAAATCGATTTTTTTTTTTTTTTTTTTTTTGCCCAGCCCTAGAACATATATATTTTTGTTGTAGTGGCATACACATGTAACGTGAACAAAGTAAAACAAATAGGATAAATGTGTGTTTGACCAAAATAATGCAACGCAACCAGTCAAACACAGCCAAAATATCCTTTCTATGTGTTCCAACATTTCACTTATTATAGCCATTATCATCAGGGAATTGGTTAAAACACACACCAAATACACCAGGACACCGGTTCTGACCCCAAACATCACTAGATGGGTGTTACGAAACGGAGGGCAGCGTTTAATAACACGTGTGTTAAACAGTCAGACAAACACACACACACTCACACATACACACAAAGTGTTAAAGTAAGCTTTCGGTCTGCTGGAGCTCTCCTCACCAGCTTTATCCGTGACACACGCCCGGTTACAGTCGTCCACTCGCCGGTTGTATTTCGATTTCGACCTTTGAGTTTTCATTGAGTACGCCGTGAATTCTGGGTAACGTAGTTCTACCGCTGACACTCAATGATTATCAGGTGCCATTATCTCTAGATTTACAACAAAATATGCATTTAAATTATATTAATTATACATGGAAGTTAATTCTTTGGGGTATAATATATAAAACAGCCATGTTCTGCATATGTTACTGTTACTAAAAAAGATTGAAACTACATTTCTCTTCGGCACGGTGGATGATGTCATTATTAGGCGACGGATATCCACTGGTATGCGTTAAGGGGGTGCATTTAAAGAGACAGATAAGTCTTTACCGTGTAGAATTTACAGTATATCCCTAAAAAAAAATATAGATATATATATACATGTATAAATATGTTTATAGTTTTTATTATTCGACCAAGGAATCATCTCACTAAATTTTCAATGCTGTTATGGAAGTTTATGTGTGAAAGATTACAAGCAGTGAGAATACATCTAGTGTGAATATGGCTGAGGTAGAAGGCAATACAGTTAGTTTATGGTTTGGTCTAGTTTTCTTTATTAGTTTAACATCACAGTGGCTTTGCTGATTGTATGACAGTTGCTCACCCCAAAATATGAAAAAGAGACAATTGCCATTGTCAACAAGCTAAAATATTTCAGGAATTTCCCAAACCCTAACCTGGTACCAGGTTTTACTTTGTATAATATATTACTGATGGTCAAATGTACCTTTTTTGAGTTTTTGGGTGAACGAAAGTTCTGGAACAGGTAAATGTGTGCACCCACATTTTATCAGTAGCCTACAGCACCCAACTGTTGACAGTCACCGTATCCCATGTTGATTTCTCATCATCTAAAACAAGTGTAAAACCTAAGGTCTGGGAGCCAAATTTGGCCCATTAGAAGCTAAGATCAATTTGCTAAATTATTTTGTGCCACATACAAAAACACAAAAAAATACATTGATAATTTATTAAAACACTAAATTTAGTTTCAGGGTTTTTTTTTCTTTTTCTTTTCTTTCACATTAGTCAATTGTTATTGCTGTGAATAGGCTGATGTGATTGTTTAGACAAGTTTAACATTTGGTGATATTAAATCTCAAAACATTTGTTCTGAGGAATGTAGCTTCAGGAAGATATGGAAATATCAGTGGCTGTTGAAAAAGTTTTTAGAAAAGTTAAAAAAAAAAATGTATTTTTATTTTTAATAAATTCATCCAGAAACTCAAAACATACATAATTAAAAAAAGAAAAAATAATATTTTTATTTAGGTACCAACTAAGAAGTAGCGAAATAAATAGATCCCCTTTGAAATTTAAGCACAAGTTCACTTTAAAATCATTTGTCCAGTTCAGAACTTCTCAGTTTAAAGACTCCCATTATCAAGTATCAAAGTCTCTAAAAGACACATTAGGATCAAATATACTGTTGTGGACTCTGGCAAGCCTGGAAGCTTACCAGTAATGTGGGATTCATAACATTACTACAAATAAAATGTAGCTTTAAAATGTAAAACTGGGTGAATATGTTGTCAAGTCTTAAAAAGGCTTCAGACTTAGTTCTAAACAAACAGTATTTAGTACTCTCTACTAGTCATAGTGATTACAGTACTACAACAGCAAAAAATATATATATTTTTATCATTTATATATTTATTACAGATATAATGTACTATTTTATTATCAATATTATCCTTTCACTTCCTTCGGTTCTTTTTAAAATCAGTTTGAATGTTGAAATGACTATTTAGTACATAGGACGACTAAAGTGAGAGAGCATTCACTCATAGAGAAAACCAAGCCAAAGCCATCAGGGACAAGAGTTTATTGTAGTCCTACAAAAGACACAGGGTGAGAGAAAAAAAAAAAAAAAGTACAAAACAAAATTATACAAAAATCTCACTCTTATACAAGTCTCAGAACTATCCATCATACACCGACCACAGTTTATTATTCATATTCTTAATATAACATTTCGTTGTAATGCTGTGTGTACATACAAAATATAGCAAACTAAATAAGGCAAATAAATAGAGGTACAATTTACAGGGAAATGGAACCATTCCTCAATGTTTTAATTTTTCCTTTTTTTTTTTAAATTTCAAACATCAACAATGGTGTACAAAATGGTGTCTATTATTTTTCTTTTTTTTTTTTTTTTTTTTGTTGCAACTGTACATTGTTTTGTGGAGGATTTTTTTTCTTTTATAATAATTCATCATATTCAACCAAAAAAATACTGACTTCCTCACAATTTAACAAACTTGGGTGCAACTTTCTCTTTTTTTTTTTTCTTTCCAGGCAGTACGAGTCGTGGTTTAACTGAGCATGTTTCCATGTTGCAAGCAAATGTATGTTTAGGGACAAACACACGATGTGCACCCATGGCTGGGCATGCAGGTCGACGCCATGTGCATGTAACGAAACAAACAGAGAAATAAAATTAAAAAAAAAAAAAAAAAAAAATGCTCAACCTTTTATTGAGATTGAAGCTGCAGGAGACGGACAAGAAAGTGCCTCCTTAAAAAACCACCTGACGCTAACCAACCATGTGGCCCAGCCAGACTCCAACCTCACTTTACTCATCCAATCCCATCCCTCAGCACACCATGTCTTATATTCTATATATTTATATATCTTCTTCATTCACCACAATCTTGTAACGCCTGTCTCAGTCATTGAAGGACCAAGCCCCCAAAAACGATGCTCTGAATGGAAATGTCCCCTCGTACAAAGTGCATTGAACAATTTGCTAATGTCTTTCCTCTAAATTTCCACTTTTACACTCCAATATCAGCCAATCAATGGCCAAAATAAACATTCAAGCATGTCACAAGACAAACAAATATTAATACTGAAAATGCTGCCACAGAGCTCTTTTAAAATAGTCCGCACTATGGGTCGAAGCTTGGTTATGACTTTTCGCTGACATCTTGACAAAAGCAGAAGCAAGTCAAGGAGAGTGGATTAGCGCAAACAAACACAAGATGCTGGTTTGGGAATATGCAAAAAAAAAAAAAATGTCGTCTTGTGGCTTCACAGCGATTTCGTTTAAACATAAGAGGATACTGTTTCTGCGCTGCCTCGCTTCATTTCTTAGGAACAAAAACCTGAAGTAATGAGTGGAAAATATGGTGGAACTTTGGTGGATTGATCAGAAATAATAATTTTAAAAAAAAAACAAACAAAAAAAAACAAATCCAGACCTCTGATCAAACCAATCAGCTATAGTTTCAAAGCACAACCGAGTGCAAACATTCTCAAAAAGCTATTTTTTCTTCTTTTTTTTTTCAATTGCGTTAACATTGTCAGGTTGATATAAAATTAAAGTGCACCGTCTTGAGCCACCAGATGGCGCTAAAATTCTAACTTAACATGGGAGTAGGCTACTGTTCAAGAGACACAAACACTGGAGTGCAGTGACAGAGGGGGTGTGTGTGTGTATATGTGTGTGTGTGTGTGTGTGTGTGTGTGTGTGTGTGTGTGTGTGTGTGTGTGTGACAACAGGCTATCAGGCACTTAAAGGTGAACACTTACAAACATTTAATAACAAACATTGGTCAAAAATGGGACAAAGAGGGAACAATCTTTTAAAATGTGTCGACACAGAAAGGAGGGGATTTAAATGATCTTTTGGGGGTGACACTGATAATTGAAGGAAGTTCTGGGTTTTAGGCTTTTTTTTTTTTTTTTTTTTTTTTAAATTAAATTATTATGTTTTAATTTTGGTTCTTAAAAACGGTTAGCAGCATCTACCAAAGATAAGCTTCCCTGCTATTGGCAAGCCAATATATTTAAGCTTAAATGATGCCCAAATGTTCAATGGGTCACCACACAAAATAAGCTGTGCGTACATGCAGAAAAAGCCGGAGTTCTTATTTAAATCCTGTAGTGGGCCATGAAGATAAAAAGTGAATGTTCACCAAACGAGAGGCGTGGAGGTTTATTTTTACCACAATCGACTGAAATACATGTGTTTTTGTGCAGCAATTAGCATTAGCAATGAGTCTCAACAGTAGCAAAAAAATGTCAACATGCCTTTTGACATTTAGTACTACAAACAAAGGTCTCCCTGTCCAAAATTCACTGGTTTACCTTTAGAAAATCCCTTTAAAAATATTGGTTTCAGTTTCTATTTTTGTCAACATCTCACTTCTGACAAAGCTAAATGCTACCAACAAAAGATTTTTTAGGCAGGAATATAACCAATGCCCCTGCATATTCCAGTCCAGATATCACTATTGACTGTAGAGACATGTGGATAGAATGGCCAATATGGTAGTATATCAACACATCTGGAGGCAAATTTGGTGTTCTACGTGGCAAAGTTATCAGATGGAACAAAAAAGTTCTTGTAAACAGAAACAAAAAGGCTTGACAATGCCAAAGAAAAGACATTTCCACAACCCTTTGGTGATTAGTTGTATTCAACCTTTTCAATGAAAGACACATCATAGGGTAAGAAGATTCTGTGTGAAACTGTTAAGGAATAATATGAGAACAACACTAAACCCTAAGACTCCGTGGGTTCTTCTGATAGGCATCAAACACAAACCCAACAGACTGGCAGCAGAGGAGAGAGACCCTTGTAAACCAACTGCAGTTTGTGTGTTTATTTGTTTGGCGGTTTCCTTCATTGGCCTCGTTTTGGAGAGGACTCTAGTTATTGGCTGGTTGACCTTTTTTTCTTTAGTGTTAAGTTATTTTTGTTGACAGAAAAGCTGCAGTGCAAAGAGTTTTACATATGGCGCAGAATGTATAGAAATTCACTTCAACAGCAACGTGAACTTGCCACACCAACAATTAATTATGTGTACAAAATCCCAGAATGCCAAAACTTAAAAAAACTCTACATCTTTGCAATTAGCTTGTCTGCATCTAAGTATAAATATATATCAATGCCTAATTGCAGTATGTTTTTTTGTTGTATTAATACATTTACATGTGTGTTGTCTTTTACTTTGGCACTGGTAGATGCCAGAACAATGTTGAAACCATTTTGGAATCCATGTGCAGCTTGATCCACGCAGGGCCAGCGTGAAGCTGAGATGTCTCTCGTCCCTGGAGATCTGGTTGTTCTTGCAGCTGCAATGGCAATGCCTGAAGCTTTTTTTTAGGAGACTACAGGGATTAGTGTTCCCTGTCAAAGGTAGAACCCCATGTTGTGAATCCTTCTTTGCTTTTCCAGCAGCTGCAAAGCGTTCAACGATGTACTGACTCCATCGTCATTCGTGTCTGTCAGGAAGTTCTTGAGTTTTGATCTCCTGCAGAAAAGTCTGTTTTCTGGTGAACACACGATGCAAGGTTGATTATGAACATTCCTTTTCTTCGTTTGCTTGGTCATACTTTGCTGTTCTCTTACATCTTTGCACACGGTGAGGACCTTATCCCAATTCCCCAAGTGATATTGAGACAGATGGTAGAAAGTTAGAGCTTCTCCTGCAGTGAAAGGCTTTCAGAGAAGCAACAAAGGATTTGTGAAGGTTACAAATCAATGGAATGGGATGGTAAACTGTGAAGACCTAAAGCACAGTGTTAAAAGGATATAGTCAGTGGATAGAGGATGTGTCACAGTGGTTTGTTCATCCATTGTTCCAAACCAATAGTCCACCTTAGTCAGATCGTACATCTGGACAACAGGGTTGAAACTAGCTTTAAAAGACCAAACAGCAAGGCAAAACCATCTTTATGTCCAGTCCAGCCGGTATTTACATCCTTTCTGATGCCAGCAGTAATTGTTCCAGGTATACAGAGATCCACGACATGGCAGAATTAGATGTCGTGTTGCATTTCATGTCAATTGCTTGTTATCCTTTTCAACACTCTAGTAGTTCACCTTTGTGATGGCTCGTTCGCGGCCGTTACCATCAACCAGCTGGTTCACAGAGCTCTTGCGTTTTCGCTTAAACTTGTTCAGGTCCTTGTCAAAGACCTCTCCTGAGCGCAGAGCTGAGACGAGGTCGTCAAACTCTCCGCCGACCTCGTCCGTGGCACCGCTCTTCTTTGCTCGTCGTTCCCGCTCCCTTTGCTCCTTGAGCTGGAAAATTAAAAAGATGGTCAAAAACATTTGTCTTATGAAATAACCCTCAAACCTTGAAAATTACAATTTTTTTCTCCGATCTTGCATCTCACCATTGCTTCCATTCTTGCCCTTCTTTCTTCCTCGTCCTTGCGTCGCTGCATGTTCTCCAGGTCTTGCCGAGCTTCGGTGAATGATTGCAGGAAGGTGTCGAAGATCCCAAAGAACTCATCTGGCTGCATTCTGCCCTCGTCCTCCCCAAAGTGCTTGAGAGACTTAGCAAACTGCAGAAGAAGAAGAGGAAGGAGAAAAAGAAAATCTCTTTTGAAACATGCAAAAACATCTCTTCAACAACTCAGAGGTACAGATGAGACATCAACAAAAGATTGCTAGTGTTGTCCTCTGGCAGAAAATTGCTCAACGGTCAACCAGATCATTACAAAAGGAGAACTAATCTGTTAGATGAACAGAAAGACGGATCCAGATTGTCCTGAAGGATTAGAAAAAGAAGTTTCCAGAGAAAAGTAAGGGGAAAATAATATCACTCATAAATAAGAGTCACTTTTCTTATTTAACTATCTAACTTTTTGGAAAAACAACCATTTTGTTGCGTTGGTAAGTGCAAATACAACTGACATATTTTGAGGTATCGAGTTTTGTAATCATAAAAGGGGGGTAATGAAAACAGTGATGTAATATTTTATTTCATAAAGTCAGGAAAGTCTGTCTGGATTTTAAAGGGGCGAATGTTTTAAATACGACTTTCATTTAAAGTATGGAAATCCATTAAAGTACCAACAGTCAACAGTGATATCCACAGTAAAAACCAGACACAAAACCCCAAACGCATGTGTGTGTGTGTGCGTGTGTTGTCACCATGACAACAGAAGACACATACGGCTGCCTTTCTTTGATTTATTCAGCGTTTTTAATGCAAAGAAGGTACGACAAAAATAGCTGCTCTGCTTTGGCCCACTTCTCGCTGTTCGCTCAAGTCGTGAAAAGTACACGTGAGCCGGAATAAGCGTGGCTCTGAAATTCATCTACCACTGTGCATGAGTGATGTTCACAAGAACTGCGGGGAAAAAAGTCATCCACACGCGCGCACACACACACACACACACACACACACAGAAGAAAAGTGACTGCATGACTTGGACACCATATGTCCACCCTGCTTTGCTCAAGCTGTTCACTGCTCTTTGCCAGGATGATGCCTGTGGCCAAACACACAATACATTCCAACACACTCAGTTTCATACTGTTTTATAAAGCAGCACACAAAGACACACACTGGCACTCCTGTAAGAGGGAGGAGCTGGTTGTATTTACCTCAATATAAAGCTTCACGAAAAAACATCGGCGGCAGATATGCGGCATTAAGGCGAGTAACGGTAAAACACAATCCAATGGTGGACGAGTCTCTTATTCCCAGAAAAACGTAAAATGCAGATACAAAATCTGAATACACAACTTTTCTCTCATTGACCAATGCATCAATTTGAAATAACTTTGCACAACTTTTACTTCATATAATATTAGATCGATGATTTTGTTAGGTTAATGAGTCAGGTCTTGCAAAGCAACTATCCTGCATGTTATTTAATCTAATGATTTTGATGCAGCTCAACAGAAGGGCTGAAAACAAGCAACACTTTACAATTACTGTAGCTGTGGTGGACCAATGTAGCATCTAAAGCATGCAGGAAAGGGGCTCTCCAGGATCAAACTTGGGCATCACTGCTTTAAGAAGTCAATCATCAATTTTATGACAATCTGTAAAGGACTGTAACCATCAATTTTAGCTTGCAATGCTCAAAGAAATTGAAAATTGCATCGAATGACTCAAATTATCGCCAAAGTACAGCATTGCTAAACGTTGAGCTAACCTCAAGATTCAATTTTGACAATTACAAAAGCTAACATTTTTGTAGATCACCTGGAACCAGCAACATCAATATTCAAAAGTCAACAAATGAAGGTGCACTTACATCTCTACCTAAAAGCTTGACTTCCAAGAGATTTGTAATCATGACATGTTTTCCTGTACGGGTCAGCACAAGGGGTGTCCAGATAAGCTGGAGATGCGAGAGGATTACTTTTAGTTGATTTTGAAAAACATGAAATCACTCAGCCAGATAATCTGGACTGGTTATGTAATCAGCTTCAAATTTTCATGCGGAGGAAAACGCTTGCATCTCCGACGCAGTCATGAGATAAAACCACAACCGTGCTGAACTCTACAACAATTTACAAGACTACCCAATCTGATGGAGGACATCTCACTCAGATCAACATTCTGCATGTGGCCGTGATGGGAAAAACATAAAGTTCGCAATGCAAAACCATTAAGTCATTATGGCAGTAGTCACCAAAACATCCCCCCACCCCCTGTAATTATGTCTGGTCAAATCTGCTTCCGCTCATCCCCTCAGGCCTGTGCTAAATGAGTAAACACAGACTGGAGCGCACACACGGTGAAATAGAGAATGAATAGTCATGAGTGAAGCTGTGAGAGTTAAGACCTGCCTGTCAAACGTTCTGAATAAATACGTAAAAACAGGCACTGATATTTGTTTCAAGTTTTGGAAATTGTACTGCATGTACTAAAGGAAGGGAATGTACTAAATAATAATGTTGTGCGGTTTTAACATTTTTACGTACGCAACCCTTTAGTAAATCAGGCCCCAACATTTCTTCTTGCCATCTTTTGCCGTGCTTTCTCAAGTTTGAAGGAAATCTCTAAGGTTGTCGGATAAAGACTTACTCTCAGGCCATTGCATGTCTATGTGTTGCTAAATATAAACCCATTCAGTCTCTCAGGATCAGGGGGAAAAAAAAATGTCATTCCTCTGAAAACCTCTGCCCCAATAACCTCACTGACTTAATCCTTTGTAATGTTTGTAGTAGCTGCTAGTGAGGATGTGTGTAACAAGTGTGCACGGGCACATACACATGTACTGTATATCTGTGAAGCTTAATGAGCCTCAGCAGTAGTCCGCTCCATCATTCCTTTACCTACAGAGGACAAAATTTCCTTCCACACGTCTATGTATTCTCATGGAAACCCAGCAGAGCGTCAAAGGGCTTTGACAAGAAGTAAGTCAATGTGTCAGTCTTGGCTGTGGGTGTGTGTGTGTGTGTGTTTGGAGTCTTGGCTAGTGAACACGGGCTCTTTTGTTTTACAGGAGTAACTGCAGCACTTTTCCTCTCGTCCTCTCTCCTCACTGTACTGAGAGCTTTTTAACTCCATTTTTCCTACCATTGTTAAACACATAATCAAGAGTATATTCTGCTGGTGTTTTTTTTTTTTTTTTTTTTAGAAAAAAAGGTGGCAATTGGGTCCAACATGTACGGTGGCCATAAAAGCTCACAACACAAAATGAAGAACCCCACAACACAACAAAAAAATGCCCTGAGAGCTCACAACACAACACAGAATGACGAACGCCACAACGCAACACAAAACGAAAAGGGCACACAAAAGCTCACAACACAACACAAAAGTAATCCGGTAAAAATCCATAAAGAAGAGTGATTAAAAAGGCCCGTGAAAGAATCGGGCACTGACACCAACGTCACTCTTCTTCTTCGTGGATTTTTTTTATGTACAAACATTAACGTCACTTTTCTTAGTGGATTTCTTTATGTACCCCGGTTATCATCACTCTTCGTTGTGGATTGCTACCGGACTGCTTTTGTGTTGGGTTGTGAACGTTCGCGTTGTGTGCGCTCGTGTTGTGGGGTTTGTATTTGCGTGCGCTTTCGTTTTGTGTTGTGCTGTGGCGTTCGTCATTCTATGTTGTATTGTGAGCTCTCAGGGCATTTTGCATTGTGGGCTTCTTCATTTTGTGTTGCGTTGTGAGATTTTACGGCCACCGTAAACATGGCCTACTGTACCCCTGATTATGTGGCTCAACAGCATTTGTCCTTTGAACTAAGCAGGCTGTAGAAACATGTATTGAACGAGAGTGGTACGTTATGACAAAATAAATGGTTAAAAAAAACATCCCCCCAACCAACATGGGTCCACTGCAAGGACAGTATTGGCATATAGACATTCTGGCTTTCAGAAACATCTTCCATCTATTGGTTCATTTGTCAAGAGAAGAGACGTACTACACCAGGTATAAGAATCATCCATTCGAAGGTCATGTAGAGATACAGAGTTCTGAGCCAAATGTTTGGACTTGTCTCACTGCATTTCTGGTTCAACTCTCCTGGAAGAGGATTAAAGGGCTTCCTAGCATGATGTCAAAGAATGAGCGAACTAAATCTTGTATATGTGGAGGAGAAGCAGCTCTACTACAAGTTGTATGCAAAGTTTCTTAGTGATCCAGGTCATGGTGGTTCTGGTAGTTTAGTTGAGGCAACTGGATTCGAGGTTTTGCTTGAAGTCGTTTCACCTCTCATCCAAGAGTTTTCTTCAGTTCCGAAACTGACTAGTTAGGAATCTGGGAAATTTATGATGGAGTTAAATAGCCTTGATTATTTTGTGACTCATTAGCATAATAAAGGATCCCTAATATTAGATGACTCAGGTAGATTGTTAGATTGTCCGGGGAGTTTAGATATTATGGGATTATAGTTGCTATGTCACTTTTCTTATCTCATTAACACTTGCTTAAGTTGTAAATTTGTGTTCTGCCCACATTTCTTTTACTATGTGCACAGATGGAACAGTCATTTCAAATGTGTTGAGTTGTACAACAATCAAGAAACTCCACCATAATATAAAAGGATATTTCTTTTCAAGTTGTGGTCTGCACGTTTTAAAAAGCTTCCCATGTGTCATCACCAGAATTAATATTATTCAATAGAAATCCACACTGATTTGCTTTGCTATTCCTTTAACCGCGCTGACATCCTCAGGTCTCATACCAACCTCCATCCATTACAGCACATGCTAAACTAACCTACTGTAAATCAGGCCATTCTTCCCTGCTGAGAAATGTATGGACTTTCCTTACGATGAGACGGACTCAGCAGTAACTGTACAACCCTGGGTTTTCCTGTCTCTGCTTTCATTATTCCACCTATTAACTCCGAGGGATGCTCGGAGCGTGCGGGCATCTTCCTGCTGTACTCTCTAATTCTCCTCCACCGTTGACATGAAGTCGTGGCAGCATGGATAACTACTTGCTGAGGATGCAACACAGCTACCTACCCACCTTTGACATATGAACTTTCACTTACAGTCACACACTGTATTTTACTTGCTGAGTAATTTAGCAGTTCAGCTACCTTATCCTTGGCTTCACTCAGCTGATCCTCCAGTTCAGAGAAGCTGAAGCCCGCCACGGTGATGAAGTCGCTTATCACGGCCACAAACTTGTCTCCCCGTTCTTTCGTCCGACTCTGCTGGTAGTGCAGCTCCTAGCACAGGAAAGAAAAACCTCTCAGTGATGCTCAGATTTAGCACGTGCTGCTTCATTTATACTAGGATATGGAGACAAATGTGACAACAAGGGCGTCATTTCATAGAGATTTACCATTTTTAAGACACATCATCAGTCTATCCGTGTCTGCATTGCT
Source organism: Gouania willdenowi (assembly GCF_900634775.1). Classification (NCBI taxonomy): domain Eukaryota; kingdom Metazoa; phylum Chordata; class Actinopteri; order Blenniiformes; family Gobiesocidae; genus Gouania; species Gouania willdenowi. The sequence goes on from NC_041065.1 coordinate 19,478,499, forward strand.
CACATGTGTAATTACAGATGGGGGAAGAACCAATGGGTGGGAGAGTGACATGAGATCATGATAACTCACCGACTCCAGAGCCTTTAGACCAGATTTGATGTTGTGTACATCCTTTTCCAACTCTGACAAACTGGAGAGAAATATAGAAGAGATCCTCAGTAATCATCGATTTAAGACAATAAAAGTTCATGCTATAATTTACAATGGTATAGTTCATGTGTTCCCCTTTTTAGAGGCTCCAGGACAGGTACACAGATTTACAATGTGCTGAAGTGCAAATACCTACCCTTTAAAGGTGCAATATGCTAACTCAAAGAAATGCAATGGATCACTTTGTTTTTAAATGGTATGTATGCATTTATCTGCAAATTCATCTTAAATTGAATAACTTATACAGTAAAGTGTAAAATGGTACAGAAATTTGCCTATTAATCTTAATTGTCTCTAAATTGTATTCAAAGATTGAGTCACACATTCATTACACAATACATGATCAACACCCTTTTTGTTATTTTAATGGATTACTCCCATCAAACCTGCTACAATGACACTGCCTACTCACTTGACTTTGGCAGCCACCGGCACGCTGCTGAGATCCCCCTGGACGTGCAACGTGTCGGGATAGTTCTTTTCAAAGATCATAATCAAATAGTGCAACATGGTGATGTTCCTGTCAAAACAGATTCAGCAACAAAAATCATATTTCACAATAGTTGTTATGGTTTTCATTAAACGTACATCGCAGGCTTTGCTGATAACTGGGTCCTTTCATGCTTCAATGGATCATTAGTAATAGCATGCAGCCTCATCTTTGGCGAGTTTATTATGTGTGTTTTTCTTTAGTCAACATAACAGTTCTTCAAATATTCAAAGTGACAAACCATGCCGCGGTTACCATTGCAACTGTGACGATGCAGCTAATGTTACATGTGCGTTGATACTGAAAGAACTACACACATGTGCACATGTGATCACAGTAAGGGCCTACCTGTCTATACTGGACTTTGTGTCTGCAATCTTGTTAAGGCTGGAGATCTTGAAACCGTATGCATTGCCTCTCTGGCCTTTGTTCATGAAGTTGCCGAAAGCCAACACCACCTCCAGGACCTGAGTGAGACGTTTGCTGCGCACCACCTCCTTGGATGCGTTCAGAATGGCTGAAAGCAAATGGGAGGGAAGATGCAGCTGGTGAAATCATAGAGCCGGTGACTGCTGTGTGCACTTTGAAAATTACAAAACAATCTGGCACCCGGCATTCCCTTTCCACTGTCACTCAGCTCCAACCGCTGAGCCCATCCTTACATCCTACGTGGTGAGTGATTAGTATTCCCATTAACAACGAGAGAGACGGATTGGTGGGGAAACCCATCATGTCTTTTCATCCAACTACAACACAGCAGGCATGGAAGCGATATTCCTAACATAACCTACTCTGTTCTTTGTTTCTTACAGTCCTGGGAATTTGGAAAACCTCAGCGCGAATGTGAAAAGCATTAGGAAACTCCATATTGTTACAACACTGTTTGCAACATGGAAACCATTCCTTTGACTCTGCTGACACTCATACATGCACCGTCTTCCAAGCTGGATAGGTGGTCTGGGAAACGACAACCGCGGCCAGTGTATGTGACAGTAAAGCTAATTGTGGGGATTAATGGGTCATGTGGTCTGGGAGCTTTAATCCCATGATATAAATTGTGGAAATTGCAATCAAGACCGAAAACAACTGGTTTCCTTGTCATTTACCTCCATATGGGGAAGAACATACATTATTTGGGACCAAAGCCATAGTCATCAACTGCAACAAGGAAAAAAAACACCCCATCATCAAATCACCCCAAAAAACCTTGGGCTCAGGCTCAAAGGACGCTGGGATGTCAGGAAACACCCTCCGACTCTCTGATGTGGACATTTGATTCTCAATGCAAATTAACTTTCCAAAACAGCCTCCATGGAAACAAAAGTAGTCTTCACACAATGAGGAGTTTGTCTTGGAAAACTGTTGAGACTGTTTAAACGGTTTTTCCTCAGGGTGTGTATAAACCATTACTTATGTAATGCATGCAAAATGTGGAACACAGGTTTCATCGATTCAGGTTTGGTTTGGATATAAACCATCATTCATTAAGCCTTCGTAACTGCAAACATTACCAACCCTGATAACCTCCTGAATGCTACTCTTTTCAACATGAATGCTTCAAATAAGAAGATCACTTTTTTTTTTCCCAGCCAATTCCCTTCAGTAAGATAGCCAATGCTCAGAAACCATTACAGTTTGAAGATATAAGGAGTATAAGAAAAGTATAAAATGTGAAACTTGTGAATAATATGCCTCAGCTTTGTTGTTTTTACCTTCTACTTTAGGCTTGGTTTCTGCCAGGCGTTCTGCAAACTTCTTCTTGAAGAACAGAGCCTGAAGCCGCTGCTGATAGTGGTCAATTCTGATCAGAAGAAGAAAAAGCCAACAAAAGAAATTTTCATTCTGTTTGAAATCAAGTGTAACTGAAATCTCTCTGCTTTAATCTCCACGATTAAAACTTTAGCACGCTTGTTATTGATGAGGACGTTGGGGTTATTCCAGATGGGGGTAAATTTGGATGATCCTCAGGTGGAATTTGTGATTTTTTGGTATTTCCACCAGGAGGTCAGAGTTTCTGATATTATTATGGCGCTGAAACATGGATGCTTTTTGATTGAATGATGGAGGGATGGTGAGGAATGATGAATAATGAGTGTTTGTCCGATGTCTAACCATGTGTTTTCAGCTTGATCTGGGTGGATCCATTTGAGTAGATATTGCAGATGATTTGCTCTGCTGTAATGAAAGAAGATGGGTGCATCAAGTCCACCTGATCATTTTGTTTTTCGAGTGTCTTTTCGGCACCTTGTACTGTTGTCTTTGTCTTGTATGTATGTTGCAAGGTAAAAATAAAAATAACAAAACAAATATGAGTACTGGATAGTATGTTGTTGACATGCTAAATGCTAAACTGATGTTTGACATGTAAAGACTTCTAAAGTAATTGTAGATTGATGTTCTTCTAACTTACCGACTCATTTCAAAGAGGAAGCGGTCGGCCCTGGCCATCCTCTCCAGCTCATGCTTGTGTTCCTCCAACAGATCAATGTCACTCTTCTCTGGGACAAACTTCAGCAGCTGGAAACACATTGTAGTTTCAAATGGTAATGGTAAGAAAAAAGCAGCAAGAGCACTTTTTCAAGGTTGTACGACCGTTCCATTACACTTTAGAGAGAACAACACATTCATCACGTTACACCATTAAGGCAGTGCATTGGTCCAAGTCCATCCTTTACCCTAATGGACTATTCGTGCGACACACAATGATGTACACAGCAATGACTTTTTAATCATCAGTTTGGCTTTGAGAGCTTTTTTCACATAATGAATGAAAACACCATTTTGAGTAGCTTATTGTGTTTAGTGATGTTTTCTATACAAAACTCAGATTAAAAACTTATTGAGTAAGTTTGGCTGTGATGTACTGCCTAAATACAGCACTGATAGTGCCTGTTTATTGTACTTGTTTTGACAATTTATTCAATTTTAGTGATCTCCCTTATTTATTGAGATTTTTTATTTTTATTTTACTATTTTGTTGATTCAGTTATTTTAACATTGTTTAATTATTTTTAAACCAAATACCTATTCAGTATTTACATTTCATATTAATGCTGAATAATAATTAAATACATTTTAATGTCAAAATATGTGTGTGTCTTGTATTTATGTGTCATTTTTAATCACTTTTATCCTTTGTTTATTATTTTATTTAGATTTTGTTGTTTTTTTTGTTTTTTTTACGATAAAACTGGATGTTTGGTTTTGAAATCTAATACATTTAAATTAAACATACTGTATATGAATAGATGCGTGCATGACCAATACAATAGTAGGTGGAACATGTTTAACGCACGAATCCATACCTGTTCCAACATATCTTTGGCGAGCTCCTCCCTCTCGTCCATCTCTAGGATTGCTCTTTTGATTTCTTCGTTGCTCATCTTTAACCTGACAACAAAAAAGGCAGAACAGTTCCATTTGATCACTGTAATTAAAAAACATGAAATGATTCAATAAAAAAAAAAAAAAACTTGGATAACAGTGAATAACAGTGTGAACATGGGACAAAAGCCCTCGGCTGTTTCCACAGCCTCACATCACTGGTTCGTATGATCAATACCAGCATTGTTAGTCTGTGCATCAAAGCCTTATTGAACAACTGCTGACACCATTAGGGTCCAGTTTGTGCCCCGAGGTCACTTACTATTGACACGAAAGTGAGTTTGGGGCCTGTGCTGAAGTTATTCCGGAGCCCCATATCCCCTGGAGGCCTAAGTATTGATCTGCTCGGTTGGAGATCCATAGTCTCTAAAGGGTTTGGGAACTGCTGACAGGAAACATGCTCGCCAAATGGTAACCACATCATTCAGTGAGTTTTTAATGATTAAGATTGATTCTGGTTTAAATGTAGTCAGACTCTGAGGAGATTAGGAAAGTGGGCCGGTTTAAAATTGAACATATATGATTTACTGTGAGCACTAATAGCACCTAAAACCTCACATTAACCCTCCACTCTGTCACTCCGATGGCTTAAAATAGGGTAAGTCAGTGCAAGGCTGTCAGAAATCCATGTTAGCTTTGCTTTATTGTACACAACACTTTGGGTGTTTGCGTGCGTAGAAATGTGGGAAGATCTACTAACACTGTGCAACCAGGATTTGTCTGTCAAACAAACACAATATTGGGAGGAGGAGATGCAAATAGATCAATTTAACACACACAATGTGATTTAGCAAAGCCGGAAGTGAAATTGCAGTTGGTGTTTGTGTGCATTTATTTAGCACATTTGACAGGCAGATGTGCACCGTAACAGCTTTACTCACAGATGGCTGCATCAAAAAAAAAATTGTAATGAATGAATTAAAAATAATGTAAATATGCCATTTTTGTCCTCTTTTGTTATTCTTCTTCTACCTGGCATTGGCTTAATAAATCACACGCAACAGGTGAACAAACAGTGAGTGCAACTTATTTCGTATGCACCCTTTGTTTGGGATCTTAGTAAATTATTGTCCTTTATGTTTCAGGGTGTGTTGGCTTAAATTGTAGGGGAAAAAAGTTGCAAAGCTCATTTGTTCAACTATTACATGCCTAATATACACATTCAGTAGTCTTTGAGGTTTAAAAAAATTATACTTTTGCCAGATTTTTTATAAAAGAAGTGTCCTGGCAAATGCAAAACATTTCCTTTTGTTTATAGGATCAAAAATCACAAAAGTTTGAAAACCTGTGACATTTACTTGATGGATAACTAAAGACTAAAATGCACAGTCATCAAAGATTATTAAATGGAAACACAAAAATAAGCTTTTTTTCTCCAAACGGTTCCCCGTTAAAAACAAATAAGCCCAATATTGATGGAAACTCGGAGTTTCTGCACAAATGTGGTCAAGCATGGGACAAAACTCATGTTTAAAGCTTTTAGCATTAACCTCCCTTACTCGCCCACCGTCTTTTCATAAGCACCTTAATGATCAAAAATAATAAATACATAACAAAATGCACACTCAAATTAAAACCAGCACAAAATATCACATTTGAAGATTAAGTCAATTGATTTTTTTGTGGTGTTAAAAACACTGACAAATGTCTCCATTATCAAGCATTCGCCTCAAGCATCTCTAATTTGAACTGCAGCTTTGACCTCTGACCTTAAGGCTGCTCACCCTGACCCGTGTGATTCATAAACAGGCGTTTACACAGTCTGTGAGATATAGATTAGCACAGTGAATTATTCATCATGCAGAGATTGCTTACTTTGACAGCAGGATGACACAGTTCTGTGCACGTCTGCCGTCGATGACTGAGAGCTCTTTGACCTTCCTTGTGCTGACATAGATGTCATCCATGGAGCCTGTTTCTTTCTGCAGGAGGAAAAAAAAAAGTGACAGTCAAACACCATCGGCACTGGACTGCTCTGTTCCGTTTAAGCTACTTGTTATTTGGCTACTAAAGTCAGAGACAGGAGCTGAATGCTGTTTTTAAACATGTGCCTTGTTTGCTACGGGAAAAATGAAGTCCAAGTTCCTCCAAAATCCAGAGCAGCTCCAAAAACAGGGGTTGTTTTTTTTTTTTTTTTTTTTTTTTTGATGATTCACAGCTGCAAACACATTTCAGACGGGCTATAAAATTCTCGGGCGAAAGAGAAACTCACTGGCCCAATCCAGTCAGATATTTTTATACATGTGACACAAATCTAGCATTAAAATCCAAGAAGGGGAAGGAATATATGTCTGAGAAAAAGTGGTCAGGGCCACATGTTAAACGCACTATTTACAGTCCGAGCTGGTTTCCTGCTGGCCTAAAAAAAAAAAAAAAAAGCTCTCTTTGAGCTGCTCGAATTCGACACATGTAAAACAGATGTTGCTTGTAAGGAAAGGGCGTTTTTCCATGCCAGCACTGACCCGTGGTGGCAAATGACTGAGGTTTGTATCTGGACAGGGAACTCCCATTTACTGCAGTCTGAGAAAGCAGGTGCACTCATCTGAACAGTAGCCCCGATGCGTTATTACACATGGGAGATCGATATTATATTCTCAAATAGAAACAGATTGTTAGGATTTGATGTTTGATTTGATTTTTTTATACTTCTATTGAGTTAAAATGTTCATACCCAGAGCCAGGATGTATCATGGTTATTTTTCCAAGTGCAATTTTTCTGTCTTTTTTCCATTCCAAAAATAGCGTTTTGTAATCGCGAGCCTATCGTATCGTATATAGAACTCAGTATATCGTCGTACTCCTGGTCAATCATATTCTCTTCAGAAGTGGCCAAGGACCGCAGTTTAGTGTCCCCTATTGGTTCACTGGGCCCTATGCAACTGCATAGTCAGCATCGTCAGTATAATATTGAGTGGCTAACTAACAAAGTTACACAAGAATCCACAAAATGACTTGAAAAACATACAGAAATACAGAAAAATACAGTAAGGAACAACAAAACTACACTAAAAACAGACAAGACTACAACAAAAATCCTAAAATAAATTAATAAACTACATAAATAACAGAGGAAAATGATTCTAATAATACAAAATGAGAAGAAAAATAAACCAAATGTTTCAGAAAAATGGACAAAATGACAAGCCCTTTATTATGAGTTTCCTGTATTAATGATCAGATTGGTCATTATTCTAAATGCTGATATAAATGTTGATAATGTAGCCCTTGGATCAGAAAAACACAGCTGTGATAAAAGTTGCCCATCTCTGTGTTGAACTCGTATTCACTTAAAAGCTTCCCTCTTTGAATAAATAGCACTAGTTCATATGTATATATAAATCCCTGAAAAGGATCCCAGTTTACAAACAGAGAGATTTACTAGCAGGACTTGAACCCACAACCTCCAAATCAAGAGACACATCAGCTGCATCCTGGCATTGAAATCTCAAAGCAGCTTATGTTTATACATCCTTGTGTTTAGGAATAAACAGCATCATACTGTATATGTGAGAGAGATTTGAATCATTACACATGCTCGTGTGATTTCAGCAGTGAATGGAAGCTGCAGCAGTGATGAAGTCAACAACCTTAACCTGACCATTTTCACTCACCTGTTTGAAGGATTGGTTAGTGAGCAGGTCCTGAGCAGCCAGTCGCAGAGCGCAGAGAAAGACACACACACACATAAAAAAAAAAATTGAAAACACATGCAAAGATTGTCATTTCAAGCAGAGAAAAGGAGTTGCAAAAAAAAAAAAGCTCAACTATGCACACGACGAGCCAAAGCTAAGGCAAACAAAATCATCTGCTGCCCGAGTCATCAGGGGCTCAAGAAGATTAAAAAGTATTTAAACTTTGCTCTACTTTGGCTTCTTTGTCCTTACTCCTTACTATTTATATTTGATTGTATCGACATCTGTCTTGAAGTGGAAAAACAAGACCATGAAAAATGACTGTGGTAGCCATAATCCTACAGAGAAAGGCCAATGACAAGCATTCAAAAAGCAAGCATACCCTGTATAAACATAGCCGTATTGACCAGTCGAATTTAATCTCTCATTTTTTTGGAAGAGATCTGTATTTCTCTGCCGTCCCGTGCCAATAAAACACTGAATAAATAAATATTCCAAGCAAATCACTGTCGGCAACAGCCTGAAATGACCCATTACTCGAATGTAAAAGCTCACAAAGTAGCTGAGTTTGGAGCTGTCAGAAAGCTTTTAGGGATGGCTGTAAAACACTATATCAAGATATTTAACTGGTGATTATGTACTGCTAGGTATATGTGTCTGATGTTCAAAATCAGGGCAATATTTCAATATAACATGATTTAACATTATTACGAGTGCTGTGCCCTCAGTTTGCTGCCAAGTGGGAAGTGATAGCTAAAACACGTACACACACACACACACATATATAAACTGACTTTATCCCATTAGTGCTGGGTACTGAATGATTCAGCAAGTGCCCATTTTTTTCCTGTTCCTTCATCCCACATTTCTGAGCCCATGAGGATGCGGTCAGTGCCCGTTAAAGAAAAAAAAAAACGCCCTGCAAGATACCAGCGCAAAGCCCGAGCTCTGTGGCATCGCCACAATGAGGCATTCAGCAGTGAGCAGCTGCTCATGTTAGCCCGGAGCTCTCAAGACTCCTCTGGAAAACATCCTGCACCCCAGCCCGTGACACACACACACACACACACGCAGACGCAGACGCAGACTCACACACACACGCACACACACGATCGCACACAACCAAGGCCAAAATTGTACTCTCACAGTTAAATTAGCAGCATGCTTTTGTAAAACAAACACACATACACATCAAGTCGTTTTTATTTCCAGCTGGCAACAAATCCAAACCTGCTGTCTCTGATAGGCTGAGAACATCTTCTCAATGTCCTTTAGGTCAAGAACCTCGAATGCTTTCAGGTCATCAATCTCGTTCCAGATGGTGCCGTTGATCATATTCTGCAGGAAAATAGAGGGACATTAAAAAAAAAAAACTGAGCTAAGGATTAACATTGAGGGCATGGCCGTCTTTCTTCTTTTGTGACTGGTTTTTCCAAACTTTTATTTCAGTCAAGGTGGAACAGATGTTTGACATTTGTTGAGCGATAGAACACAACTGAAAAAACAAAAAACAAACCCAGGCTCTATTTTAACCACCCGAGTGCAACAAAGTGCTGAGTGATGCAGTGGCTGTGGTTCCCGAGGACAACTGCTGATCTGGTTCCTGTAAGTGCAGGAAGTGCAAAGGCGGGCGGAGAATTTTTAGCCTGAGGGTTATGGATTTGTAACAATGAATGTAAATCTACCACTTACGTTATTATACCAGTTATTAAATTAGATTAGAGAGTGTGAATATAACCTATAATCTACAGTTATTCATGTGTTCTGATTTTAATGATGATGGTGTCAATACTGCCCCTTTAGAGACTGTTTTCCATTATTATTATTATTATTATTATTATTATTATTATTATTATTATTATTATTATTATTATTATTTATAAATAACATATGTAAACAAACGTGCACAATGTTTATTTTATGCAGTGTAGGTTCATTATTAACTTATTCCTGGGTCACTACCAGTAGATACACTCACAGGCACAGCTTCCTGATAGCACAGGTAGCAATTAGCATAGATAATAATAAGGATTAAGTGTTGGTCCAATGCTCATTTTTATACAAGTTCAAAATGTGTTGTCTCACCTCTCCCAGTTTGGCCCAGTTGAAGGACTTCAGGGGGTGAGAGGGCTGTGGGATTGACTTGGAGCGGAGGCTGCTCATTGAGCTGAACGAGGAAGGGATGGGAGGAGGCGGGGCTCCGAAAATGGGCGGGGCTCCAGGCGGTGGTGGTGGCGCTCCCGGAGGGGGAGGAGGTGGTGGTGGAGGGGGGCAGCTGAATGGTAGAGGAGGGGGAGGGGGAGGGAAGCTCCCCATCATCGGAGGTGGGGGTGGAGCCACAGGGCCACCAGGCGGAGGAGGAGGAGCTAGGAATGAAACAGTGGTGCCCTGCTGGAGTAAATGTGGGAAAACAATTTATTACCCATGTTCAAAACCATCATCATAATGTAATATTTAAAAATGATAAGAGTAAAAGTAAAATGTCTTCAGTCACTTTAATAAATGTCTTGAAAAAGTCACGTGTTATATGAATCTGTTTACTATGCAAAACGAGAGAATTAGCAAAAGTAGCCTTTTACTGTCCCTAAACATAAAACAGGAGAAAAAGCAGGTGGGCATCAAAAGGTTATTTATTGAAGTGTATATTTAATGATTATGTACAATTCTGTAAGCAATTAGCTTTTTGCTTTCATTTTAATTTCTAAGAGGAGAAGTTTCTTATATTGTTTCAATGATTTTAAGAAGGTTTATATGAGATTTTTCAAGGACAAATTGTTATGATGTATAATAAAGGTAATTGAAATTTCCGATTTTTTGAAGTCTTTGTCATAAAGAGGGAAATTATTTTTTTTTAAAACCTTATTGACAACAACTTATTTATTATATTGCATTTTACCGTTACAAGGTAGATTCAAGTAAACGTCGAGTACTTTGAGTATGACGAGGTCAACCCAAGTGTCACCCTATGGTCACCCTATTGTAGCCGCTTAGGCTAATACTAGAGAGTATGATTATTTAGTGTACTGTCCCTTTTTAAAGCAAAAACTTTTATAAACTACAGGGAAACTCGTTACGAAAGGATGCCACACTGCTTACCGCAAAGTCGTTGATGCGTGTTGACAGATCCAGCACTTGTTCCCTTGCAGAGCGCAGCTCTACACCCTCACGCTGGAGCTTGTCCTTCATCTTATTCAACGTCTTCATCATGTCTTCCTTTTCTTGGGTTTTGGTATCGCACTCCCTTTCTTTCCTTTCCAACTTTGAAAGAAGCTCCCCGTGATCTATCGTGTGGAAGATGTTGGAAAACGACCAGGGGCCAAATTGTGATAAGCAAACATTGAGTTTAATGACGTGTGAACGAGGCCTTACCTTTCCTAAACTTTTCTGCTTGGTCTCGCCACTGTTTGACCTCATTTTCATTGACCAACCTGTAAAGCAGGCACAGAAATATATGCACCCAAATAAAGACCAATAAAGGTGAACTGTACACTTTTGGATATGGAAGTCAATGACACTACAACCAAGTCCAAGCAGTGACCCACTGAGGATTCTGAATCACTTCAGATTCTTTCGCTGCATTGACTTGGTTGATGCAGTGGACAACATTTAGGGTTCCGATCCATCATTAATCCTGTGATTAATCCTGATGAGCTGAAAACAGGCACATGTTAAGAGTTATCAACTGGTACGTTGAGGTAAGTCGGAAGGTTGGGGTTTGATTAAAGTCTGGATTATTTAGTTTGATCACGTTCGTTGACAGTTGGGAATCATAATTACCAAAATTCCACATGAACATTAGAAAGCGAATAAAATAAAAAAAAGGTGCTTCTTAATGCAAAGTTGCAGTGGAAGTTAGTTAACAGTTAATGAGTAATAATCAAATTACCACCATAATAATTTCAATACCTTAAAAAAAAAAAAAAAAAAAACTTCTGGATCTGTTTATGTCACTATTCATATACACATACTTCATTAGGCACACATTACAATTATCGCCATTAACCTTCATGTACCAGATTCAACAAGCTTCCTCAGACTTAAGTGGTTTGCAACTGACATCACATATCCCATGATCCTCGCTGATTCGCTTGGATCCGCCATCTCTTATGTATACAGCTGCATAACAACACATCTTCAACGGCGGATTCATGTGATTTTTCCTGAATTAATCAATAATTAATAAAGCTAGGTGTCACGGTAACATAGAGGAGTGCGGTGGGGTTGACCCCTATAGCTATTTGTTCAAATGTGAGGACGGTATAGGCATAAATTACACAGACATCGTGAACTACTTGGTACTCACTACAAGTTTTGTAACAGGGAGACAAATGAAGGCGTACAAAAGCCTCTCCTCATACAACTGTTTTGTGTTGGGACGGATGAGGAATATTGTAGTTAAAGAGACTATCAAACCCAGGATAAGTAAATGTGACCATGTTTTCTTATTATTTTTTTAGTACAGTTGAGCCAGACAGAGAGTATGATAACTCCTGATGAAATTTTAGATTCGAGATTCACAAATTTTTTAACGATGATTTCAGAATTTTCATAGTTTTTCATTTTAGGTCAGTCATTTCCAGAGGCCGCACACATACTGTGACCCCCATTTTGCGCTTTTATCAACGGTCACCGCCGTGTTGTAAATAAAAGTTGTCATAAAAGATGGCGGAAACTAGCGAATCAGAGAGGATCTTTGGAAATTGGTGACGTCGGTGCAACCGATCTATGTTGGTTCAAAAGACATGGAGCGTTGAGTCTTAAATTATGCAGCAGAAATCAACACCCATTACTTAACCGTCCAATGTTTGCAAGGCTGTGCAATAATGTATGTGTACCTTTTAAAGTAACCTTGGATACTTTTCTCCAACACAATATAAACAGTTTTGGTACATATAAAAATGTTAAGATCTTAACTTTGTAAGTGAACAACACATAGCAAAGCAAAACAGTAAAGGAACATAAAATTGGGACGGTTTAGAAAATTAATCCAGGAGAAAAAAAGTCCGTAAATTTCCACCTTGAGCTTTGACGGTAGCTTTGGCTAGAGGTGAAAGAAGAGAAAGTTTTAGGATTTCCTCTTAAAATATATGAACAAATACATCACAATTCTGAAGTAAAGTGTCTGCCGGCAAAGACTTGGAGGCTTCCCTTCATGAACGCATCTGATCAATTCACCCCAGGAAAGCTTCAAGCTAACTCAAAGGCAGACGAGCCATTAATCAGATGCAGGCTGTGGTCGCAGGCAACACTTCTTCAGCTTACAGCAGCGTTAATGATGCTCCATGGACAACTGAGATCTGCAATCTCCTTCTGCTTAACTATTCAAATAAATACTCCTGCATAGATGTGGAAAATGGAGTGTTTATTTTCTGGCTAGGCCGTGTGAGCAGTCGGAGCTGTTGTCGTGGATACCGCAGATGATTAACGACTGTTTTAACAGTTGCTACAATGTGCCCCTCCTCCGTCATGGCACGAGTCGTACGTTTTTCACTCTTCAACCATCGGTACGCGCTGGCACGCAGCCAACAGTGTGAGGAAATCTGCATTTAAGCGTGTCTTTTCCAGGCGCAAATTTACTCTGAAGAGCGTTTATGGGAATTCAATGAGACGTTGGCATGTAAATGTAAAGAGGAGGGCAGGGTTCTGACGGCAGTGATGGATCTACAATGGACAGCGATATATGTCCGCAATCACACGCTGTGTCCAAGTTCACATTGGCCCTGCTGGAAGGAAGCACGCTGATTGCAGAAACTATGGCGGCTGTATTTGGGGAACAAAGCAGGACTGAGTCGGGGCCAAGAATTTAATCACGCTATGCGTTACGACGAGTGCTTTCAACGCGGAAACTAAACACATTCATCACTGGCTGAAGGGTCTGTGGGCACGAGAGAGAAGCCACTGAGAGAGGAGTGACAGCTTGGCAGAGCCATGATATCGAATGGAGAGAGAATCTAACACCGACTGTCTAACGTCTGTTAACACTGCCTAAAGTTACACACTGCCCACGACACTGAACAATAATCCAGATCACTTTGAGGAAACACTTAGAAAACAGAGCTTATTAAGTGTGACTATGACACAGATCTACTTCCTAGAAACCAAACTACTTGGTAGGGCTAGGCAATTTTGACAAAAAAAAAAAAATCTCCAATTTTTTAAAGAAAAATTAGTTTCAATTTGATTTTTGATTTTTTTTTTTTCTCAATGCACTTAAAAATGACTGCAGACATCAGATATATTGTCAAAAGAGCAACTTTAATGCTGTGATTGTCCTCAAGAGTTAAAATGCATAGAACAATCCCAAAATAAAAAGTAAATGAGGCTCTGTCGTTCAACATTTTCAAGCTTCAACCCAGGTTTAAGCAAAAGTGAAACAGCAACTTCACAGTAGCTTCAATTTTCTGATCAAGAAATCAGATAATTACATATTTCATATCATAATATTACAATAAAAAAAACAATAAACTCCTCCCTTAGCATCGCAGCATAGTGCGATTAAAAAATAAAAGGGTAAACAAATCACATCGCGCGGAACGGAACGCGAAAAAGTCAGAAAAAACTGTGGTGGAAAAATAAATAAATAAAAATAAAAAAAACTTAAATTTGCTGATAAATCGATTGAAACGATTTTTTTTTTTACTACTTGATTTTCATTCTTTACTTGTCTTTACTGTGTTCTTCACAAAACCGAACACCCTCGTCTCCACACGTGGAAGGAAGATTTAGCCACTGATGCAAGTAGAGTAAATTTCCTTTTGATCTTGACCTTCCACTTTCATGCCTTTCATGCTGAGCTTTCCTCAGATTTAGCCAACGACCCCTGTGGTTACAGCAGCAACACCTTACAGTCCCGTGCAATCACATTTTACGTTTCTCATCACTATCAAAACAGCATCAACATCAAGCAAAAAAGAAGAAAGAAAGGTGCACCTTAAGTCGCTCCTGGTGCGCTGTTGCATAATTAATAAGAGGCAGTGACAGAGAATCAAGTGTTTCCCTATAGGAGACTTAATGATAAACAGCTAACTAAATGCATGAAACATACAATTTCCAAAGAAATATTTTATAGATATAGGAAATAGTGTAAATTGTTTTAAAATTTAATTTGAAAAAAAAAGGATAAAGTTCAAGGTCCAGACAGAATTGTAATCAATTTTTTGTGAACACTTTACTTGAAGTTTCATACATACTTTCATACATTAATAAGGTGTGATGAAGGCTGTCATTAAGTGTTGTTCGTAACCCTAACCCCAAACCTTAATCAGTGTTGGGGTCAATTACAATTACATCTATAATTATCCATGTTCAATTACAACTCAATTAAGATTATGGTGACTGACATTTTTTCCCATTACAATTATTATTTTCTTCCCTGAAATTCTATTACAATTACATTTTCAGTTACTAAAGTTCAAATTCAATTAATCACAATTACTGAGCTTTTAACAAATAACCACATCAAATCTTTTGGTTAACTTGTTAGGTTTCCTAAATCAGTGAAAATATTGTTATTAATAATTATTTTAAAATGGTAAAAATGACCCTCAAGAGAGGAAAGAGGCAGTAGTGGGAAAACATGAATCATATTTTAATAATTGTTAACGATGTATGTGTAATTAAATAGATTGTAGTTGACAGTGTTTATAGAATTACACTTACAAAGTCAATTATCTGAACTAAATTACAATCCAGTTATGATTAGAACAGCAATAGATTTTTTTTCAATTACAGTTATAATTGACCCCAACCCTGACCCTAACCCTACCTAACCCGACTAGATCCCTGCAACTACCCCAAAAAATGCCAACATAGCTCAGAACGTTTCATAATTTAGCAAACGACACTTAATGACAGCCTTCATGACACCTTATTCATGCTAATGACAGTGTAATATCAGCCTTATGTATAAAACTTCAAGTAAAGTGTTACCTAATATTAGTGCAACACATTACGGCAGCAGAACGGGACTGAATACTACAACATATGTAACTCTGCAGATACACACATCCAAAATCACGTACACAACATAATTATTTAGGATGCGGTTGACTTTACTTACAGGCGAATGATGTTCTTCACATTGAACTTGTCCAGAGGAGCAATGTCGGGATCCTCCCCCTTGTCGTCCTGTAGTACGATCTGCTGGAGGATCCTGTCCAAGAGCTGCCAGTGCTGCAAGCTGCTGCCTCCACGTTTATCTGAGGGTGTCATCAAAAAGAGTATTTCAGCATTCTGACAGCCACAAAGTCAGATTTTTTATAGATGTACGGCATGCTTGTGGATTAACATACATGCTGATGTATTTAGCCATTTGGTATTAATGTGTGCACACTCACAAGGTATTTGGAGGCAGTGTTGGAGGATAGAGAGAAGGTGTGGGTAGGAATCCGAGTGGCTCAGTTTCTTCTTGATGAGCTCGAACATCGCACAAGCACTCTTTGTATCTACATGGACCTGTTCAGAAAGGAACGGGAATCCCATTGAATCAGCTGGAGATCTGGAGAGCATATTTGCTAAAGCTGTCACTATGTAAGCACAGCTTTATATCAAACTAGAAAAAAAACAGGCTCATTGAGTCCCCCTGCTGCTCCTGCAGCCTTTAGCAGATTGCCAGAATGAACCGCAAAAAAAAAAAACAATCAGAGCTAGGATTGTATTTGATGGACTGTCTGACAGCTGTTGCTCACAGGCCCCGCCCCGCCCCTTTCCGGGCTGTAGCGCTGTCTTTTTTACAGTGTATGGTCTGGAGGAGTAGAAGATGGAATTGGTGACTTTTCTGCTTGAAAGGTAATTACTGCTGCTTGATTTACATTATGTTTGATTTGTAATTGTTACACTAGAACTCTGCAGTGCATGTGCTGTTCATTTGCGTGCAGCAGCCTCCGTTTAGGCTGCTGTAAGTGACACTAAGTTGCTGCTGCTGCTGAGGTGTGTGCACATTGAGAGAGAGAAGTGCTGCAGTAAATTACTGTGATGTTGCTGTCGGACTAATGTTAGCTTGTTAGCTCCGCTGAGGAAGGGACTTTGGAAAGTTTGGAGACAGGGCAAAAGAGCAGCGGGGAGAGAGGGACCTGAGAATTGCGGACCGCACCTTTAAAATTGGTGTTTAAAATCACTTACCATATCAAATCTTTTGGCAAGCTCCAAATCGTCTTCATTTCGCACCATTTCAAAGAAGTCCAAATGTCTGATAAGAGAAAGTCACTCAAAATACATTCTTAAATGACAGATGTCATAAGTTGGGACTTATTTCCCAGTTATAAATGTGTGATAGTGGAAAATTGTGATTGCCTTTATGGCAGAATTTGACCTCTCGGCGATGCACACCCCCCCCAAAAAAGTAGATCTTTGTTTTGAGTGATTCTAGCACATTTTGATATCATATATGAACATAAACCCATAACATCAGTAGTTCTTTTTCAGAAATCATGTGAAAAAACTACAACAACGAAGTAAAAACCATTTCTGTCCGAGGCCAAATGCTGTGTTTAAGCTTTCCCAATGACGGTATTCAAAGAAGACCGTAATCAATTTCTTGGATACAATGCAAAACAGTCTGACATTCTTTATGCACCAATCAATGGCTCACCTGTCCAGAGTGGCGTTTTCATGCTCTCTGAGTTTGTCGATGACGGGCTGGATGCCCAACATCAGGAACTCGTACCTTAGGTGGAGGCGGAACTCCAGATTGTCCTGGAAAAGATTGAAGTCTTTGTTCATTAAATCCATCAAGTTAAAATATCTAACATGCAGCTGAGAATAAAATATATGTAAGCTATGATACTGGAATACGTCACTTAACTTAGCGGCTAAACCATCCTAATATTAAATGTACCTTAATGTCTGAAATGAATACAGTGATGTGTACTAACCTCTCCTGCCCCAGCATTGAGCACAGCGTTGATGAAGGACATAATGGCAGTTTTTAGGTTGACCTCATCTCTGTAGCGGCCTGTGCTTTTGTCCAGCTCATGCAGGAGCGTCTTAATAATGAGAACAAACAGAAACATTGGTCATCCAATAAGTCTATCTCCGTACCGAGAAGCCTCAGATATCAGTCATTCTTCCACACTGACCCTTGACTTTCTGTGGTGGCTCCATCATCACTCACACCAACATTAAGGAGCTTTGTGGGCTCTGAATCACTCGCCTCATGCAGTGTGAGTTTAGCCTGAGGTGGCATGATTTACTGCAAACCTCGGGGGAGGTGTGAGATGTGGATTGTTGACTCAGTCCTGCTAAGTCGCCACACAAACTTTGAACTCCATAACTCTCGATATGTCCTCACCTGAATTTAACATGGTTTGCCTGTTGATCTAACCCGAGGCCAGACACGTGAGCTACTGCAGCTCAACGAATCAAAATGACCACAGCGGGACTTAAGCATTACTCGGAAAAAATGTCTTTTTCAATAATCTCTGTCTGTTCCTGTCTCCTGTAAAGCCTACATCAAGTGTTTATATGTAATTTCCTGATTTACAATATGAAGAAAAAAGGCAAAATTTAGCTGTTTTAATACCTGAAATCGAGTCCTCTCTGCAGCATGTTTCTGGTAGTGTGCCATTGCCTGCAGGACCTTCTTGTGTCCATCGGGCACCAGACACACGGCACCGAGGATCTCCAGCACCGCCACTTTTGTCTTGATGTTCTCTGTCCGAAGGCTCTGTGAGATTGTGTTGATGCTCTGCGGATGGGCCAGGACATGAGCTCGACCCTGCGAGTTGTTCATCAGGGCCTTGATGCAGCCGATGACGGAGGTGTGGACGCGGCTCTCCGACGTCTCATAGTCCATGCTGCGCAGGAAGTTGAGGAGGCAGGTGAGGCCGTCGAGCTCGATGAAACGGGTGACAAACCTGAGGGAGAATATGACAATAATTGTATTATAATTAAGTTTAAGGACAATGATTTAAAAAAATCACAAGTTCCAACAACACCCAGATAGCAAAAGTCTTTTTTCATATCAAGCCCAGTGGGCCCACAATTGGCTTATTCATCCAGCCTGCATAACGCATGGAATGATCGCACTTGGGCTCTCCGTTCCTGTTTGCCAAAACCTTGCCACAACCAAGCCATAACAATGCCAGATGTCAGCCAACGACAGACCAAATAGATATGGTACCTTATATATGGGACACTTTTGGCTAAGGGTGTGAAAAAAAAAAAAAAAAAAAATCACGATATATATATATATATATATATCGCGATTTTTTCGGTGCCGATTATAAATCAATTTTCTTAATTTAAAAAATGTATTTATTTTTTTTTTTTATTTGGAAATGTAATCAACATTTTTGTGTATTTGTGCAATATATCAGCGGTGGTTACAATGCTTTCAGTGTGTTCAGATCAGTGCTTAAACTGATACAATAGGAAAAAAAAAAATTTTCTTATTTTTGTGCATTATCAGTAACTCAGGGTGCAGTATCCTTAATGTTCTCACTTAAAGTTGTTACAATGCCGTCATCATGTTGTCATGGTTACTTTGAGACTTCTACACAGTAGTTTCAGTAAAAAGAAACTTTATTTTTATGATGGTAGTGTATAACACTGCAATTTCATTTTTTCAGTGAAAATGTGCAAAAACACTAATAATAAATAAGATGTTTTGAAGCAAATCATTTTGACTCAATTTGTCCTCTGAATGATCAATATCTTCTGATGAACATATACAGCAACTTGATTTTTCATCTCTACGTTTAATTTTGATATTAACTGGGTAGAATATCGTATCGTGACCCACTAATCGCGATGTGTATCGTATTGCAACATCCTTGCCACCTCACCCCTACTTTTGACTCACATCCAGAGTTGTTGTTAGTTGATGCTAACTTGATATAATTTGGCCAAAACTGGCCCAAATAGGTTTCAAGATGATTAGCCCAAAATTGCAGCACCATACTGTATGTGAGCCAATTCTAGCTCATCTATTTTGTTTCGGCTAGAAGACTCACAAAAGTGCTGAATTATTGCCATGTGTGGCCCACGTCCATATGTAATCTGGGCAGAAATAAAACACTAAAGTAACTAGTGAGACTGTGCTGCCCACTACGCATTAGCACACTGTATGTCAAATAATTACACTACTGCATAATCTTCATTAATTTCATTTAATTTGCCTGACTTCCACACAATCAAACCCCACCTGGCAATAAAGTGGTTTCACTTTTTTTTTAAGGTTATACCCAATGTCCCTGACAACTGACTGCCATAGTGAATGAGCCCATTAGAGACCACAGTGCATCTAAATTAGACACAGCACATGTAAACACAGAGGCAATGTCAAATCCAGTGAGCACAGTGTGGGTTGTGCTGTAAATGACCTTCCTACTGACGAAGATTCTTCATAGGCCTCATGAATAATTTTGAACAAACAAGGGTTTGTAAGGAGTGAGACATGCGGAGGAGAGAGGGAGAGAGAGAGAGAGAGAGAGAGAGAGAGAGAGGACTCAAGGACACAGAAAAAAATAGAAGAAGGATGCAGACAATGAAACCAATCAAAGGACAGAGGAAAGGCCAAGACTGCCTGAGATTTGTACTCTTTTATTGTAACAGGCACGTTGTTTTGACCCTATGGATGAATAGAGGCCAAGTTCCATTAATTTTCTACTATCATCTTCACAAAATAATTGTTAAAAAAGCAACACAAAGACATATCCAAAATATCAAAGGGAATCCATTCCAGACCACAAACGTCCACTCTCTCATACTCGCCAGTAGAGAGATTACATGGCAAAGTCCAAAAAATGTTCCCTCTTCTCCTGGCTGAAATGAGATCTGGCTAAATCTCTGTGGGCCACCAATAAAATCAGAAATCTTTCTGTACAGAATGCGTTTCTCGTTTATTGGGCCTCCACATTGCACTTATTTGGCAAAAATATACATCCAGCATAATGAGAATGAGTTGATTCAGATGAAACACAGACAATGGTGAAGCCAGAGCACAAACCAACAGCGATACAGAGGACAAAAGCTACTCCTTTTGGATAAGAGACAAGTCTTTGACCTACAGAGGACATGCAGAGCCGTTCCTTTAAATACTGAATGAGAAATTGAGCCACATATCCTCAGAATTAATTTACAAAGAGCAGAAGCAGATGTTTTTCTTGGCATACTTTTAAAAGAATAGATGGGATGCAAAGTTTGAGTTCACTACGCTGATTGGATCAGTAGCTATGTCATGGAAGTCGAATCTACATTATTATGAGTCCGCACAACTTATGTGGTTTCTGTACCTATATCGACACTCAACTGAAACAGGTAATGTTAATGGATAAGCCTAATCAACTTCTTCCAAATACTCAGTGAAAGAATTGCTGACATCACAGTTTAGATTGTTAATTACGAGACTCATTACATTTAACCAATTTTTAAAGAACTACCGCAATTACTACTTAAACGTGCTAAACCGAAATCTATGCTAAAATGCTAAATGTTACACTCAATAATAATATCTAGCATCACATCAACAGGACTAACTTGGATGTCAACTAGCTACTTATCTAACTAACAATCGTACAAGGAAGCAATTGTAATGCCGTTCTTCAAAGAAGTGTACAGATGAGCAACACAACATTAGCTAGCTAAAAGCTGTCCAGTTTTGATATTATGCTACATCATACATCCCGAGCACAAGCTCATCTTCAAATCCCAAAAACACATTGGTATTAAAATAAATGTCTCCCAAAAGCTTTGCTAGTGTGCGTTTTCTCTACTTCCCTTTTTATCTAAATTTCCATATTCTGCAAGCCATACTAAGGTGAATGCTATAGTAATTTATGGATTCCACATTACAACAATACGTGACCGTTTTGCTTGGACCATCTTGTATCGCCTCTGGGCTGTATTTGAAATATGTGGAGTTTCTTAACTTCCCAGATAGTGGGCAGGAGGTTAAAGTTGATTGCTTACACGAACATTGCCTTTAACATCTCACTATGGCTCATTCCAAAATCTGGCACTTTTGGCCCACAATGATTGGCTGCCTGCGAGTGCTTTGGGACGAGGGCTTGTGGCGACACCCACTACTTGTTAAAAGCAACAAAGCAATCTCAAAATGTCCTAAACACCACCAAAAAAAAAGTTGCTGGAGAGGTCTGAAAAGTTGCTAAGTATAGCTAAGGTGACTACACTGAATAAAATGGTTTAGTAAAGGCTGGGATACACTTTGCAATTTTTTCAATCGTACTCAGCTCCAGCTCAAACTGTGCGACTCAGGTGCAGAGCCCGAATGTGCGCAGCTCACGATTCATGTTCTCACACTATACAGACCGACAGTCTGACACGATCTGACTGCTCACACTGTACGTTCATACACGATACGTCGGGGTCTTGTTTCCGGAAATGCAACGTACAAATCAGAATACAGTCCGTCAATTTTACAGCGGTCCTACGGTGTTCGCACATGCGCAGTGTGAGTGGTAACGGTAAGCCGGTCCGTGGCACTGCTTCAACTGTGAGATACCCTCACAAGGAGCGACTGGATTTCAAACATGTTTGATTTCCTTACGACCACACAATTGCTGATCGGGAGCTGGTCGTGAGGTATTCGTCGCTTCTCGTGACCCCTTGTATACTACACGATGCACGACACACGATTTAGATGAGACTCGCACAATCCCACAAAATAGACGCACATGTCGAAAATCAGCTCAAAATAAGCCAAAAATCACACAGTGTATGCCTGCCTTTAGTCTCTCTAGAATCCAGTTTTCTTTCGATCTAAAGGAAAACGACAATAGCTGATAAACAAAGTGGAAAAAAAAAACAATTTTGTTGTAGTCCTACAAAGAAAGAGGCAGATTGTGAACAAAATGGACACAGCATTGGAGTAACCCAACCCAATGTTTTAGGGTACATGCTAAAACAAAAGAGACATTTGATTTAAAATGACCGAAAACAAACCCAAACCCTTCTGATACTTATTGATTGAGATGGTTGGAAAACTAATCCAGATGCTCCACATTAAATATGGGATTTAACGCCAACCAAATCTAATATTCAAGGTTTTTAGCACAACTTGTGTGCCTTTTCAAACTGCAGATTAGCCAGGAGTCACAGACAGTCAGCCTGGTGTCCACTTTTGACTCAAAGATGAACCGCGCAGCTAACAAAAGCCAAACCGTCCACACGCGCGCACAAACTCAAGTGATCACGCACCTCTCCACCTCTAATCTGGACTTCGTTCGATCTCCACGTTTGCACACACTTGTCACCTACTTCAAAGACACCCCAATGCAAGGACATACGCATCCAATGTGCATCCATAAATGGGTCAGAATGCGTGTGTGGGAAATGAGGCCAAAGAGTGTGCAGGAATTTGGAGAGGTCATGTGACATAGACACAGCTCACACTTGACAATGTACTTGATTTGAAGCCCAGTGCGGTAAAAATAAGGTTAGACAAAGGACAGTACATGCATGGTGTATTGGAATGACATTAAAACCCAAGCCAAGCAGCACATCTGTAATCTGTATGAGGATCATATAATATGGCATGAAGAGAATGGTTCTTGTAAATTGGGTTTATTGGCACATTTGCAGGGAGTAGTCCAAGTTTCTCCTATAAGACTGTCAGACTCAGTTAGACAATCAAGGGAACTAGAAAACGGACGCAGAAGAAACATTATTCTTCTTTGTGTTTCAAATGATTTGGATCCATAAAGCTTTTTTCTTAAGTAAGGAAAAATACCTCTAGAAAATAGACAAAACTATGCAGTCTTGTGCACTCGATCAATCACACGTGCATTATCATTGTTTTATTTTTCCCCAGTTATTACTTTTATGCTAACATTGTATTCTTCAAAGGTAATTCTAGACTAGAAAATATGACAAAAGCAGCCTGCTTCATTTCTTCTTCTGAAGGAGCATAGTATCTGTTCGTTCATGTAGCAGTGGTTAATGCAAAAGGTTGCATGTTCAAATCCCGGACAAGCCCCCAATGTCACAACTTAGCTCCAACGCAGGTGCTCTCAATTAGCAATTACGTTAGGGCCTAATCACCGACAGCAGAAGGAAACAGAAGCAGCACAAACACAGGCCCCACAGGCAGGGCTGTTACATATATAATGTCCACGTTTACCTGATATAACATGTGACCAAACACTTTGGTTCCTCTGACTGTGTGCTCTGCTTGTCACCATGTGTGGCATGTGTTGGTTCATGGGGCCCTTAGGAGCAGGCTGAGACCAACAAAAACTCTTCTAAACAACTGGCACAGCAGGACAACTGAAATGCTAAATCGTAAGCTAATACGCTTCGAGCATTAAGAGCCAAAGCTGAAAGAAAGAGACACAAAGAGACAACAGATGATACATATTACATTTATTATTCTTTATCCATTTCCATTTGGGTACCAATTGGTTGGACATTAACAGCACCAGAGTTACCCCGAGCAGCCATAATCTATGGGACGCACCTGCTACTCACATCACTGTAAAAGTAAATTAACCATCTGTTTGACCAGCATTGTTACTGGTATAATTGTATGAGCTTTACGTGTTGATTAGCATGAAGAGGTGAATAGAAATAAACTCAATCTATCCAGAAAAAAAAAAATCCAAAGAATAACTAATGTGCAAATGCCAATTCAACTTCAGGAAAGTTGGTTCAAACTCTAAGAACTTACCTATTATGTAGAAGACAAATGAGTACAGCCAATGCACTCATTAGTTCAGCTGATCATACATAGTGCATCTTTAAATCATCAAAGTTTTTGCTGCCACACAAAGACTTTCTTTCATAAAATTCGCTTTGCAAAAATAATTCCAAGGAAGATGGCTGCGTTTTCTTAAATCATGTAACTTAAAGATAGGTTGGTTGATAAATGCCTCTAGCATAGAAGAGATCCTTCCACATGCTATAATTGTTATATCTCAGCAGGGCAGATGAATATCATCAATTATTTACTCTGTTTTTGAACAGATTTTAAACTGACAATGACACTAAACATCAATAGAAACAAAGTGTATGTTGGGATGAATTCATTCATGCAGAACTAGTAAATGGAGTTTATGCTGTACTTGATTTGACTGCTTATTCTTTTCCCGATTAAAGAACCAGACTTTAGCCAAAGCCTTGCTGCAGCTGTCTTGATGCTGAGCTTAAAATATCCACATATTCACACACGCACACGTAGCCAATAAATACACTCATACAACCCAGACATGACCCAGACATCAAAGTTGCTTTAAGTTTTTGTCACTCCACACACTGGGTTGCCACATCACAGCTTTCATTAACAACACTCAACACCCCCACTTTGGCCAGGCCCCAGACCAATGCATCATGTAAAAAGCACAGACCGCTTCAAAACACAACCGTGGATCTGAAAATATCCTTTACAAATGACTAACAGGGTTTAGTCCTGACGGAAAACAGTCATTTCTCGCATCATTACTTGAGATGCATTTCAGTGACAATGATGTGCATCAGGAGAAAAGCTCTCACAGAACCGTAGCAGGGACATTCACTCACCTCATTGGCTGAGTTCGGAGTGCTGTCTTCAGGTCTTCAACCACCTTGTTCCTGATTTCCATTTCCTCTTCATCAAAGGCAAACAATGTTTGCATCTGCAGACAAAATCAGAGATGTAGGAACTGAGTGACATGTATTTTAACTTAATTTAAAGCCTACAGCTTGGTCCTCCACGCCCTGTCCCCTAAAGCAGTTTTTCCCAACCTTTTTTTCTTCTCTCTTGTCTGCACATGCTGTCAAAGGTCAACACTATAAGAAGTGCAATCATTATGAGACAGCAATGCATGTTTTGTTATTGCAATAAAATAAATTGATTTATTTCATTGCTTAATTGTGACCATCGCCAGCCCTCCCTAAGGAAGAATAAGAATCTTTTATTATAGGGAGGATATAAAAAGGGAGAGCAGTGTTACACCTAAGTGGAGAGGGAGGGGGAGGGGTAGGGGAAAGGGAGCAGGAAGGAGAGACTCAAGGTAGGAAATAGAAAGGGTGGGGAAGAATAGATTGTTTTACAGTGAGGGTGAGATGTGAAGTTGTAGAATATATTGTTCTTATTCTGTTTCCCAACCTTTTCTGTCTCATGTACCCCCCGAGGCCTCTCTTCATATTAGCAGAACCCCTTCGTCACTCCAATTTAGTAACCTCTGTTGTTTTATTTACATGTTGTTAACATATTGTCCTCTGAAATCTCCTACAGCTTGAAAATGCCAACCTGTTCAAGTATCCCTAAGGGTACACGCACCCCTGGTTGGGAACCACTGCCCTAAAGGAATGAGTTCTTGTAATTTTACACCAGCTTCATCAAACTATTTGTCAACACTTGCTTAAATCAACATAATTAAAAAAAAAAGCAGGGATAGTTGAGATATAACTTCACTTACATAGCAAACAAATGAACCGATGGTCGTAAGCAAATTGTCAAAGGGGGTACGTGAATAGAAATTAAAAACAGTGTGACATCATTGCAAAATAGAACATACATCCATTAGCAATCAGGAGCCTCCATGCATTGCCACAAATTACCCACTCAGAGCCCCCTCATGCAGCCTCAGACAGAGAAACAATCTCATTAAAAAAGCACAAATGTGAAATTTAGCCATTGCAGAGTTATGTGCTTCCTCTCGACCTCACCTTTCTCATTAAAGTTGTAGCAACTTGTATTTCACAGTTTCATGGTGATGAATATGGTTTATTACTGCTAAATGATCAATCAACAAATGTTTGGTAGATTTTTTTTTTTTTCAAAAACAAAGAGATTGGTTTCTCACTGAAAATGCCAGTAGGCTACTTCATTAAATAAACCAAAACATCTGACCATTCTGATTAAGATGTTTTCTTGATTGCTTACAGATTATTATTACTTATTATAATATTCTTCAACAGGATAGGTCAAATTCAGAGACACATTTGACTGTAGGGCTACATTGTGTTTGTCAATACATTCTTATGTTTTTTAAGTGTGCAGGAGTAGGGGGTACATATCTGAAGGGGTACGGGACTGTGAAAAATTTGGGAACCATTGGTTTGGAGCAGTGGTTCTCAAACTTTTTTGGCTGAAGTACCCCCTTTCTCTTAGTTCCAAATCCAAGTACCCCTTTTGTCCAGCTATAACATTTTACTCAGAATAGTATGAAAGACCAGCAATGAAGCACAATGATGGAATGAATGAGTGATAACACATTTTCAAGAATCTAACTTTGTAAATAAGTGTTGAGTGTCTCATAAATAGATTTATTTCTATAATTTTTTTTATCAATTCCGGTCAGTATGTCTGTTTAAAGCTATAAAACCATATGGAAAATCTTTTTAAATATAATACATTTAATCTTGTAATCTTAAGTGTTTTCTTGGCAGCACCAACAAGTTGCTGAGCTCCCATCAGCCTTTGGGCTTCTGTGTAACACATCAATGTTCTTTCTAGAGAAATGTGTTAAAATGTTCTAAAGCCCAAGGAGAGGTTATAGAAGGATGTTGGACTAAAGTTCGGCCAGCTTCTAGTTGAGTGTAAATGCTGCATAAAAAAAAAAAAAGAAAAGTTGATGCAGTGCTTCCCTTTGCCTCTGAAGTTTGATGGCATGTTTCACTGCTTGACAACCACTCTCACGTGGGTGTGGGTGTTTAATCTGGAAACATTACTGTCAAAGACTCCATCGTGTCAGTTCAGCCTTAGGGAAAGACGGCTTCCAACCGCACGTTTCTAGTCAATGAAAGATTTGGACACAACAACTGCTGGAAAGAGTGAGCAATTGGATCGAGCTGCGAA
Organism: Gouania willdenowi; assembly: GCF_900634775.1. NCBI lineage: Eukaryota > Metazoa > Chordata > Actinopteri > Blenniiformes > Gobiesocidae > Gouania > Gouania willdenowi. The sequence goes on from NC_041065.1 coordinate 19,505,890, forward strand.
CCGGTTCATTGTGTCAATGAGTCTAGCCAAACTTCTCTTTCCTGCATCTGTTCCTTGTAAACTGGAGTCGTACCTGTGGCCAACGTGAACATGAGGATACCATTACTGTTGGTTAGCATCCCGGCTCTTTGTGTTTCAGGCTTTACTGAGGGAAATGCCTCGCTACGCGCCACAGCTCTGCCTCCGAGCTAGTCATCAGTGCATTGTTAACCGAGAAAAGCGTGCTCATCAAAATCTTAATTCGGACCACGTGTATTTTATTTGTAGAATATCTGATCAGATTAGGCCACTAAATGAAAACAAACACACGAAAACTGTCATCCATGCTTAAAGTCTGACCTGTGGGGAAATACACTGACTTTGGTGCATATCGGGGAAGTTTCCTGCTAAACTGTGTCTGGGGGGGGTTGAGTTCACTAAACTGCCATTCAAAGAATGGATATAGAAGAGTTTTAAGAGTCAGAAAACTTAAATGCTGAAAAATGAGGTTGACGAAAACAACAGCTTGGTTTACGATTGTCACGTTTTCTGTCAACCAGCCTGAATTCAAGTAAATTCAAATTTATTTATATTTATAACAAAAGACATCTCAAAGCGCTTTCAAAATACATAATTCATAATAAAATGGGAAAAAAAAAACAATGAATCCACGTGGACAAGCATAAGCGTTTCTCATTTACAGATTAGATTGTCCAATAATTGATTTTTCAATGCATGCATCAGATTCATCAGCAAGATTTATTTTAGTGGCATAACTTTAATAAATAAAATAATAAATTATAATAATAAAATTACAAATATGCAAAAAAATGTTTAACTTAATTAATAATGATGGATTCAATTTGAGATGCACTGATACCAATAGAGGTATCGAGTTTTGGACGTGACACAAAGGTGTGTAGCAAGATTTGACATTTCCGTCACTTTGCTACACATCCAACCATCCATTTATGGTGCAAAATAGGGTTTTAATGCATGTTCTTGTCCTCATCTATTATTGCAATTAACACCTGTTTTTTTAAAGCACAATACACAGTTTCTCACACCTCAGTCTCTGCACCTAAAACTATGTTGTGAGATAATGTGCCTATTAACTTAAAAGACAGCACAGTAAAAGTTTTTTTCAGACACCCACGCTAAATTTAGTGGGCAGTACGAGCCAGACTTGCAACTGGGCCCATGAGCAAACCCCTAAACTCTAAATGATCCCCCAGCGCTACACTGCAGAGATGGGTTCATTGTGGACAACAAATGTCATGCATGTGATCTTAATCTTAAAATCAGGTCCCAGTGTGCTGTGCTACTATTATCTTGATTGGAGCTGGTAAACAAAGACATCTGCAGAAATAGCAACCGTTAAAATAAATTATTGCTGCATTCATAGCTGCCAAAAAACACACTAACATCCCAATAAAAACAGATTCGAAATAGTCTTATTTTCTGTTTTTCTTGTTTGAAATGTTGGCTGGTAAAACTTTTGGCTGACCAATAGATGTAAAATGTGGCCTCTAAGTATTTTAAGAGTGTGCTTTGTGTGTTATTTCATTTTTTCAGTATAAAGAAAACCACTAAATCAATTATGCAGACCTTGTGATTACATTTGCATGAAAGTTTCATAAATTCCTTTTGAAATGTGTGTTTTATGATCTCAAAACTCTAGAGAGTCAACTTTCCATCAATATTTTGGTCAAAGGGTCGGGAACACAAAGCGATCAGTGTCTGAGGGTATCAAATTATACAGGGCTATGAAACAGTGTTAGTGTCTAAGTTGATATAGGGATGCTAGTAAAAGTCCATGCTGCGTTAACATCAAGCTGTTTCTCTGTCGAGTAATAACGAATATTGTCATCCTGGCTTGGCTGGTTGTCTCTGGCGGTTCTTCCCACTGACTGAACAGCTGAGAGTCCAAACAGGCCGTTTGTCATCGCAGCGTGTGAGAATGTTGGGGTCAAAGCGCAGGAATGTGATCATGTAACTACAGCGAAACAGTCAGTGGGGAGAAGATAAAAAGCTGACCAACAGGGATTCACTGGGAAAATGTGACCATGTGAACAGTGTCCTCCAAGAGGCTCCAAGTATTTGAAATGTCCCCATAGCGTACTGTCATGTTTAAGGGTGCAAACAGCATACCATTAAGCTGTATACTTTGGAAATGCTAAAGCTTGTTTTTGGTTTCTGTTAAAATGACCAAAATCACAGTACCACCCATTTTCCATTCTAAATCTTTCCAAATTCCTTTTCAGCTTGTACAGACTTTCATTATATGGCTTTTCCTGAGTTCTATGCAATTACTGACATACTAAATCTCCAAAATCATGTGTTGGAAATAATCTTATTTTCCATGCTTCACAACAAATCAGTACACCAAAATCTTGTGAGATAGATCGCAACCGCGAGATCTCGCAAGATTTCATTCCGCGCAAGTGTGCTACACATTTCACCACCCTTTTAAAGAAGAAGAAAAAAAAACTGTGAAAATGTCTGATATTATTAAAAAAAAAAAAATCGGCCACCCAACAATAATGCTGCGTTCACACCAAACGCGTTTCGGGCGTCAAAATCGTGCCTCACGCCCCGAGTTGGACGCTTGTGCTCAGTGAATCGGACGCTTGCCACCAGCGCCGAAGACGCTCTGGACGCACGTCAAAACAAGTTGGGAAGAGAGCGCGTTTAGGGGAGGGGTTTCTCTGTTGCAGGTGGTGTTCATACAATGGATGATATTGTGGCAATCAGTTATGTTCATAATTCACCCAGTGACTGTGAAGTGGTGGGGAACATTATTGTGTTGAGAAGGCTGTGTTTCCAGTCGGATGGATTTTGGTGTGACTCAGTGTGTGCACTGTGATGTCAGAGGGCTATAGAGAAGTGTGGTGAATGGAGAATAAAGATTGGTGTTCCTTGCTGAACACGCCGCATCCGACTCCCATTCATTGGCTCTACATTATCGAGAAAGTGGCTTGGCTTTATTTGCGCCTCGGCGCCATTTCTGGATTCACCAGAACTGCGCTCGGACGAGAGTCACATTCTGCGCTACTTCTGTCTCTCCCGTGCCCTGATTGGTCGACGCGCCATGATATGCCCCAAAAGTTCATCAATCCCAACTCTAGCATTGGCCACGTTGGAGGCGCCGGACGCACGTCAAAAGCTTGAAATCTCAAAATGAGCGGCGCTTCAAAACACGCCACATAAAAGGCACGGGACACGCAGCGGGACCTCTCCTAAAAGCGTGTCCACCATATATTGTCTATGTAAACCTGACGCTGGTGACGCTTTGGACACGTCTGGTGTGAACGTGCCATTAGCATTCCTCTGACTTACAGTTCTTTATTCTAGATTAGATTCAAATTAGTTCGATCAAAGGTTTTCAACAACCTTAAATTACATAACATAAAGCATGGGTTTTAATCACCTTCTGAACAGGACTGTGTTGTCAAACAACTGAGATTGTCCCACTGATCCCAATCAATTTTTCTTTCAAATGTTTTCTACTCTTAACAAGTCGAAGATGTGCATTGCGTTGAAGGGAATACAAACAGCATTAGCATTCTAAAACCCTATTGAAAACATCTGAAACTGTCTTGAATATTTAGAAACCATTCCTAGAAGGAGAGATATGTTTTTCATCCTTGAAGACATGCAATCATGCAGAGGGAGGGAAGAAAAAAAAAACAAATGGCCATGCTTTTCGATCTACCAGTAGCTCTGTGGACATAATGGGCACCTCAGGCACAACCAATTAGTTTTTATGGATTCAGTTAAAAACAGGGCACACCTTTTAAAACTGTAAAAATGTCAAGTTAAGTTGTGGCCACATTAGTTGTGCCATGTATCTACAGTATATGAACCGACTGATCCCTGGGAGTTGAGGGAATACAGCACTGTAGTGTGCATAGATAGAGAGAGAGCTTTCACCACGAGGCAAGTAAAGCATGTTTGATGTGCACGCAAAGAGAACAAAAGAAGAAACTGGACTCACAGCTGCCATGGAGTTGATGCGGTCGATGTAGTAGTCGGGCCAGCTTGTGGCCAGCTTGTTGGGGTCCTCTTGCTCCTGCACATAAACACAATGAGAAGGAAAGTCAAACATACACATCTAGTATCACTTTTAAAATGTCTCAGTCCAGCCACAGTGATTAATAGGTAAGTAAACAGTGCATGTTGAAACTCTCTTGCTTCCCGAGCCTCTCATTTTTAACAGAGATTACGGTTTGCAACCCTCTCACTAGGATAGAAACGCTGGCTCCCTGTTTATTTCTAAACCTTTGGGTGTCAGCCAGTCGAACCCACTGTCCGCTGTAACACACTGCGTCGTGACAGCTACCAGAGAGCTTTTCAAGAAGCTTGATACGGATGCTGAACATAATTAGAGTTAATTGGCATTCATTCCCAGTCCATTTATTACGCCTGACATTTGCTTTGCATGAAGCTGGCTGAATTAGTTTTGTTTGGCCCCGACTAATCAGTATCAAGCGGCGCATCTATTCTGTCAATGTCACTTTCTGGTGATTCCTGCAGAGGGGAGGGGTTAATGGGAAGTGTTGTGTCTGTCATGTCAACCCAGTTCCAAGAAGAATGTTGACACTTATAACCAAAGTCACAGTCAGTTTAAATAACAGCACTTTGTCGTCTGTAAAAGTGTGATGGTTTGCAAAGGGATATGTGAGCCACTGCTTTAAAAACATACAGTAATCAAGGGATGGGTAACTATCACAGTGAGGGCCACAAAAATGTGATTGTATCTGATCCGAGGGCCACATTATGAACATTCATGTCAGCATTTAGGATAATGACCAATCGGCGAATTAACATTAGGGAAAAAGGCTTTTGTCTTTTTTTTTTTTTTTTTTTAATGTTTTTTCAATTTTTAGTCATTTCGTGTGTTTTAGGGGTCATTGGTTTTTTATGTTCTTGTTTTAATTCTGTGTTGTTGTTTTTTTTGTCATTTTCTGCATTTTTGTTGTCGATTTGTGCATTTTTGGGGGTCACTTTCTGTATTTTTGTTATTGTTTTCTGTATTTTCCTATCATTTTGTTTAATTTTGTGAAAAGTTTCTGTGTCTTTGGAGCTATTCTGTAACGTATTGTTGTTTTGTGTGTTTTTGTCGTAATTCTGTTTAAGTGGTTGTTGTGTCTGTCTTTGTTGTGATTTTATGTTTTATTTAATAGGGAATGTGAGACAGGTTAGTTTTATCTGACTAATGATGTGTTGTTGAAATAGTGATTCTTTATTTAGTCATTTTGTGAGTTTTTTGTGTACTTTGTGCATTGTGCTGCTGATTTCTGTGTTTTGAGAGTTATTTTGTGTATTATGTTGGGCTTCATATTCCAATTTTGGGGGATTTGTTTTTGGGGCCACAAAAACCAGTTGCCTATGTCTGCAGTAATCCATGTATATTTATACAGACGTTGTTCAAAATGGTTCCAAGTAGCTGGTTTGCATGTAAGCTCAAAAGGCCTGAATTGAGATGACTAAAGATAAGACCAAAGTAAGACGGAAATCAATAAAATCAAACACTATTGGGAAATTTTTGCTAAGCAATTTCTCGATGTTTCCATATTCCACAATGTATTCTGATTTAGGTCCTAACACATATTTGTTAAATCTTTAACTGATTGAAAAGCTGGTTTCTTTCATCAAGGAGTTCTGCATTTAAATCCTACGAGGTCTTGATGAGCAATACTGCATGTTCTCCCTAAGCGGGCAAGAGATCTTTATCTGTGTGGGCGTGCACTCGCACACACTCACAAATCAAAAGTCGAGAGCTGCCTCAAGGAAGGAAGCGTGCGGCACAATAGCTTTTAAATTGCTCTTCCTGAGATCAATTTGTCCGGACCATTCTGGAAGACGCGTGATACCACAAGCAAGCAAGGAATAGATGGGATACAGAGACCACGTTCCTGTACACATCTGGTCGTGTTTAGCCAGGGCTTAAGGGGCTGCTGAAGTGTAATTGTTGTTCTTTTACTCTGTGCATGCCAGCAACAGTTGGAAAGTTATGTGACATTAATCTAGTGTTTAACAGCCTCGCCATAAGCGAGTGAGTACACCTATATGTCAGTTTTTTTAATCTCCAGTCCAAAAACAAATACATCATCTTGAATTCCAATGTAGAACTCTGACATGCTTATATTTGCTGTAAAAAATGTTTTGAGAAGGCAAAACTTAAACTGACCTCAGGAGACCAAAGACTTTGTTTGGCTTTTAGTGGGCAATATGTTGAGTGCAACCTCAAAGTTAAAGACAGCAAATATTTGACTTGTTTAAATTCCTTAAACTTGAAGCTTCTAAAATAGTCACAAAACTCTCTAAATAAAGGCCCTTGGGCCTAGTCTGGCCAATGAAGAATCATGTAACAGATCTTTAAGACCCCTAAGATAAGACTCTAAAGCAGTTATTTAATACAAAGCTGGCAGTACTTCAAAGTACCTGCTAATATTATTTCCCTTGTCGCAATCTAACTTGTAATCCAAACAACAAAAAAATAAATAATAATAGACTAATACCTTGGCACCAAAAACTCATTTTAAATGTTTCTAAACAAATAAAAGCCAAAGATTGATTAAGAACTCAGGCAATTTAACAGTGAATGGACAAAAAACTTTACATTCTGCACTGTTGGAGCAAAGTCTGTTTGCTTGTTTTGTGATGAAATCATCTTGTTTCAAGTGGTATGATAACTTTGACTCCCACTTCTATCCTGGTTCTTCTGCTCAAAAACTGAAAGATTTGGGCAAAAAAAGCAAAGGGCTTTTACACACTTAATGATGGAATGAAGGTTTTGATAGTGGATGTGGTTGAAAAAAAGAACACCTGAAAAAGTATAACCAAGTCCACCAAACAATTACAGATGTACATGCATATACTGTATATCCAATAGGCCAACTTGCTTTACCTTGCTAAAATAGCCCTGCCTCCAACTTAAATAAATAGATTCACTGTTGGTAAAACAAAAATAAACTAAGACTAGAAAAAATTGGCACTTCAATGAAAAATCCATAGTTTCTATTCACTTTGGTCATTTTTACTTCTGGATCCATCGAGGGTGTCACCATAACAACTAATATAATCCCAATATCTGTCTGCTGAACGCTCCTAAAGTTTGCAGTATCTACCTAGACTAAAAGTAATGTCATCAGTGATTTCCACTATTCGGAAAAATGTTAGGGACAACTTAAAGAGCCGATGGCCAAGGAAGATCGGCAAATATTGCTTTGTTCTTCCAATAATGTGAAATTAATATTTCATGCTTTACACTTATGCATATTTAAAAAGCTATTCCAGTATTTGAGTTGTTAGCTGAATGCAAATGTTTTATCCGATCAAACCACTTACACCACACAAGGAACCCAGCCTGAATTCACTGACCCAAGCGGTAAACTGGTCTCATTATCATCGGTACTTGACCAAACCACTTTCCAATGTGCAGCCCTGGGTGCCAACATGCCAGTTCATGCCGGGCGGGTGAAGCTAAAACAATGAAGCTCACTGTGCAATTCAGCCAGCGTTTTCAAGCCGACTACTTTCACCGCTGTACTGCTGACACACTTGCCTCACAACGCCAGAAAGTTCCCGACACTCAGATTAACAACTTAACTGCCTGTCTCTGACCCCAGCCTCTAGTTGCTGACACGCCCGCTCAAACATGCCGAGTCTAATGCAACATTTCTCAGAGGCAGTTTCACAAGCCAAGGTAAAGTACTGTAATTTTCATCTTCTTTTGGGACGAATGAACAACAGTGTTCACTTTGAGGGCCTTGGTCATATCAGTGCACAAACTAACTGGTTTTGCTATTTTTATGAGAATTATAAAAAGCTAAATCGAGTGCAGTTGACTTTCAAGATCTTGACCACAATGTTCATAGAGTTAATCACCTATGATCACCAGTATTAGCATCTCGTGATAAGAAGCCAGACTGCTTTAAGTGCAGGTTGTTACCGTTGAAATGTGCTGACGGATTGTTCTTGTTGTGTATGGAAAGTCTCTAGTCGTCATGATACATGCACATTAGTATCTAACAAGCCCGCTGCATTCCATATGTTTACATATTGGATCCACATCTGGCTAACAACATTGCAGTCGCGTGTTAGGCAGTAGTTTAAGGTTAACCCCATCATTGTGTTACACATGTCACACACACACACAGCCCCCATGTCTGGTAGCATTATGTATGATTTACAGTCCAAGTTGCAACAAACTCAGACAGGAATTCCCAACAGTGGATCAGGTATATATTTGGAAGAAATTCCCCTTGTAGCAACCATCTGTTGGGGAAAATGTTGTTGCTCTACTGGCAGAAAAAAGACAAGCAAAGCAATAAATGAAGACTTTTTAAAGTCTATTCAGGTTGTAATTGTATTTACAGAACCAGTAGTTTAAAAAAGTCAGAGATGATGATGCGTTCAAGCTTCTTACTATCATGTAACACTCCATATTCAATACTTGGAAGCTTGGACAAGTTGTTACTGACCATGATAATAAAGTCAACGATTCTAAAGGATCCTACGGACACATAACCTTTCAGGTCAGGCTTCAGGAATAAACAGTAGTATATTGAAAACTCATCTACCCTTTCAGAGAGTTTTAAAGTGTTAGAAGAACTTTCCATTGTCTTATTGATAGCCAACAGAAGCCTAAACAGAAGGCTTACACCACGCAACAAGCTGTTGGTGTTCAAAAGTACCGCTACTGCCAACATTAAACTTTTCATTACAAGGCCAAATGCTGCACGTAACGATGACGATCTCACAGCTACATATTTCCACTTCAACCATTTTCTTTTGGCTTCTGCAGCCGACTTGGCACAGCTCCTTTTTTTGAGTCTCACAGCTTTGGTCCACATCAATACCTCGTCTGTTAGTCTTACTAACATGTTTCCAAGTAGACTTCGGTTTCTCCGGCAATGTAGTGAGCTTCACTCTCGGCTCCCATGAGCTCAGAGAGGCCCAACAGGACCTAGACTGTGATGTGGGGTCTCCTGTTTGACACACGACCAATGAGAGGACCCAGAGTAAAATTCAGATTTAAAAGGTCAGTAAACTGAAATAAACTAAATTTGTTATCCGAAAAATTATTTTCATTCATTTAAACTCGTTTTGGGTTGAGGGTCACGGGAAGCTGGATCCTAAAACTGTACATACTGGAGTTGAATAAACAAACTCTTACAAAGACAGGGACACAAACCCACAACTATCTAGCTCTGGGCTTTACTAAAGATTGTACAAGGATGCTCTTATTCAGGAAAGTTCTTGACATATAGTATTCTGCTAATTAAGGAAAACACATTTTGTTATGCATCAGAGTCTTGGCAAATTCTTACTAAAGTATGTAAAAAGCTAAAATGACTGGTTGGGAGGCAACTAAAAAATGTTTTACAATGCAAACGAACACCTGCAGGATTTTACAGGCTGTGAAGAATTTTGAGGCCAAAAGATTGAATTTAAAGTCTGATGTTTAAAGATCTGATGTTGCTATTCCTCAATTTGAAGTTAATATTTGATTAAAAGAAATTATGGGGTAAAGTTACTGTGCAAAGATTTGTGCATCTACAAATAGAATGCGTACTGTACACGCATGTTTCGTGCATGAATAGGGTTTGCACGTAAATATTCACACACAAATGACTTTGCAAATTTACATTGAAGAATCCAAGTTATGTTGGTGTATTTTCTCCCCAAATACGAGTCTGACAAAAGCACTCTTACTGTCAAAACTACATCAGCAGGACTCATAGGCATAGGCAGTAAAGAGTTGCAATAAAAATGCAGTGCATGTGCCCCAATTTTGATTGTGCATTTAAAAGTTTCATAAACATAGTTTTAAAATTAAAAAGAGATATTATAATATTTTTTATAGCAGATTTTTGCTCCGTATCTTAAATCAGCGCAGTATTTCCATCACCGCTCTTCACTCGACACATAATGCCTGTGACATTGTGATGTAGTTCTGACAGTTGGTTTACTTTTGTAAATCCACAAATATTTAAATTGTATGTAAGTATTTATGTGTGCATCAACACATTTTCAGACAGAAACCTTAACCAATTAGAACTAGCCTGAATGGTGCTCTAAAGTTCTTGACATTTAGAAAAATGGATGTACGAGCACAACAAAAAAAAAACAAAAACAATACCATGTGATAATATTAAAATGCTAACAAATAGTCTAAACCATAACAGCATTCTTCACACTGTTTTCATTGTAGCTATGCATTAGTCATGTATTTAAATCAAATACTTTCCCATGTTCTTTTCAACCATTTCTTATCAAAAGCCGCCGTTTGTGAAATATTCAGCATTCCAAAAAGCCAAGCCGTCTACAGGGAATGTTTATTCACAAAAGCCGGGATATAAAGTCTCACCTCGACATGCAGGAAATGGACAGGATATTGAATTCTGAAAGATTATGTAACGTACTGCCTTGTTACAAGTCGCTAACATTAGTGGTGGGGGGTTGCAAATACTTCGCCTTGGGTTTTGCCGAGTGCTGGGGATGAATCTCATGAGGTGAGTAGTTGGAGACACGTGTTGCTGCTTTATGTCTTTTTTCTTACTTTGTCTGCACATGCTGTCAAAGGTCAACACTACAAGAAGTGCAATCTTTTACAGACAGCAATGCATGTTTTGTTATTGCAATTAAATAAATTAATTTATTTTATTGCATAATTGTGACCATCACAAGCCCTCCCTATGGAAGGGTTAGAAATACTTTATTATAGGGAAGATATCAAAGAGAGGGCAGTGTTACACCTAGGGGAGGGGGAAGGGAACAGGGAAGAGGGAGTCAGGGTAAGAAATGGAAATGGTGGGGAAGAGTTTTAAAGTGAGAGTGAATGTGATGTTATAGTTGTATTTATTGTGTTGTGTATTTCGTTCAGCCAATCTGGCGGCAAGTGTGGAGCTTAAGTATAATGGTGGTGGCCGTGACTAGAACGAAGAAGTGAGGGGTTATATCTAAAAGAGGTATTTGGGACTAATGTGTTTAAGACATGCTAGTGTATCCAAGACCAACGTTTGTGCAAGAACCGCTTCGGTGAACCTAAGCACCACCCCGGGCCCAAAAACGCAGCCAGGCCGGCCGAAAGAAGCAGCCCCAGGCCACTCCCCACGATCGAGCAGCCCCCCAGATGCCCCCAAGATCCCAAGCCGAGAGTCATGCACCGCCTCCCACATACACACCCGAGAAAGCCCCAAGCACACCCCGCCACCAACCCCAAGGCCCCCCGCCAACACACAACCAAGCACCCAACCCCCCGAGGAGAGGGCCAAGAGAGCCCCCCGCCCGAGATCCCAGCAGAGGAGCAAAGGGCCACAGCCAGTTGATGGCCAGAGCCACACCAAGCAGGCAGCAAGCGGGCGCACGCCGGCAGGCCCACTAACCAGCAGGGACCGGACCCCAGGCCAGAAGGACCTGGACCAGAAGCAGCACTGGCAGGAGCCCACCCAAGAATGACTGCCACATCCCCAGGCACCTGGGGCACAAAGGGGACACTGCAAGTCACCCCACCGGCCCCCAGAGCGCCCCAGATCACCCTTTATTGATGCCGCCAGCGCAATGAACCTTTGTTATTGTCAAAGTCAGGACCCCGCCCAAGGGCCCCAGCCAGATTGTGTTGCTGCTTTAGAGGGAGGGGCCATTTAGTCACATTCGAAACTTCTCAATAACCAGTAGTAAAAGAGTCTATGCTCGTTTTGTCACAAATAAAAGGATAACTGGTATCGTCAGGAGCAGTGTGTGTATGTGTGCATGTGCGTGTGTGTGTCAATGTGGTGCAGCTAATAGGAGTCAGGAGGCCTCGTGCCTCCAGCACATTGATCAGGAGTTTGCGGATGTAACATGTTCTCTAGCTAAGGGCTGCCCAACGTCACTATGTTGTAAGTCATGCTTTGATGGAAACAAGCACACACACACATGCACACGTGAAAGTACACTGTGCTACAAGCAGGAGAGCAGAAGTCATACTTATTCATACCATCTTTGTTACACTTAAACCTGAGGCTTACAGAGAGCCATGATTGTGTTTTCCTGACCCTTGGCTGCAGCTGAGATCAGAAGCTGAGATATGGCTCCGTTATGTAAAACCATTGAGCAGCATAACCATGAATTTGTAAGTCATGGTACACAAAGATCATTATTGTACAACACTGCTGTGTGGGATATGTTAAGTACATCATGTGGACATTTTCAAATGGACCAAGTGAAGCTGTGTTTATATCAGGAAAAGCTTCTTTACTGTTTTACTTCAGCAATGCTGGGACTCCTGTGTTATACAGTAATGTTTTACTATAATGCCCCTACTTTGGTAGTGTATTTTACTGTTGTTTTGTGTGTTTTTGGAGTTATTTTGTGTATTACGTTGGGCTTCACAATTACTTCCAATTTCTTGAATTACAATCTTTGGTGGATTTGTTTTGAGGGTCACACAGAATTAGACCGTGGGTCGCATGTCATCAAACTTTTTTCAGCTTTTAACCTTGTTACAATGTTAATTCCTTCAAAAACACCCCAAAAGGATTATTGGACTTCCTTGCTGCATCTCTGAATAATTTTCACTAATCTCTGAACTTATTGCTCTGCCCCCTTCTGAAAAACGAGCAGAAAAACTTTAGTGACATCACTAAAGTCTGAACCGCCCCCTCCAGGAAGTGCCTGCTGCCGGTGTAAGTACCAAATGCAAGTATTTCCAACTGCAGCTGCGTGTACAGTACAAGTGACGGCCCAATTACCATTTTTAGTATCCATTATATTGCCTCGTATCACCTTTGACTTGATCAAACGTGTTTGTGACAATGCGATGCGGCGGTTGGACAAAACAAATGATTATCACATTAAATGCACTATTCCTGTAGTTAATAGAGATGAGGAGGAGAAGAAAGTGAATCAGCAGCTTAACACTAAGGTGAGTGTTTGAAGCAGCTGAATGACTGATGGATAAACTACAGCCTGAAGCGCTGAGACGGACTCACAATCACAATAGCCACTTAAATATCCATGTGTTTTATTGTAATGTGCAGGTTTTTGGCTGAAAACAATAACAACAGTGTGTGGATAGCAATAAAATCACTTTGGTGATCAATGATCTGTCTCGCAAGAGCGAGGCATGAAGTCTGCATCTACAGACACGCCCACTCGCGCATAAGTCGGCCCCAAAACAGGCTAGCTCAGCTGGAATCAGGCAATCTGTAGCTCAATTTACACAACCCGATAAAGTGATTGACATCGAGAACAACTGTACTTGCGTGCGTTTGCTCGATTGGGTTTCCCACACTGTGTTTTGAGCTTGCACCAATTTCATGCTGCGACAGCTAAAGGAACTGAACATCCTCAAATACATGAATGGAAGAAATAACGCAGAAATAAAGTTTCTCATTTGTTATTATTCTTCTTTGGTTCATGCAAAACTACATAAACATGCACAATTTTGTAAAAGTTACAGCACATCTTACGGAGGAGGAGTTCAAAAGGAATTAGTTTTTTTTAAAATAAATGTTAGTGTATTGACATAAATAGTGTATCAAATGTTTTTCAAAGTGTTTAACTTAAAAAGCAATCTAACTTGTAAAAAAAAAACAGTTAACAAATGCATGGATTTAGATAGAAATGGAAGCAGAAAAGCCTTAAAATTCCAGCCTATAGCATTTTTCTAATGCAAAACCTATATCTGAAGCTCCTGATTTGTGTATTTTTGCGTGAGAACTTAATACATCTCTGTGAGCAGACGTGACAGAGGTAGCAATGAGTCACAGATGAGCAGCCAAAGGAATATTTAAGTTTGTTTTTCAGGTGGACAAAGTTCGTCCGTCAGTAACTCCCCTTAATTATCATCCAACTATAACACAACTGGACCTCAGGAGGAGAAAACAAGGAAACCAGTGTTGGTGCCTTGCAGTAACAACCGAGGGAAAAATCTACCGTCCTCCGCTCTCAATTTAAATCAACATCAGCTGTAATTCTCAGCCACAGAGGGCGTTTGTTTCACATGTGCAAACGTGCCAAAACACATGTTCGTTCATATTTTTATATCTTTATATGTGTGTGTGCATGTGTTGGGCAGTAATCGTGCCTCCCTGCCCACACGAACGCACGCACGCGCGCACACGCACACACACTCGGACTACTATCCCCTCTCGCTCTGCATCCATCAATGAGAGTCGTTTGGATTTCCCTTTGGCGTCCTCAAGTTTGCCCAGTTTTTTTTAACTTATTTTACAAGCAGGAGCAATACAAACGAGAACATCTCTCTGATATGAGCCCAGCTTGGAGTTGACAAAGTGACAAGTTTCCATCTATTTGTGCAGCTGGAGAGGAAAAACCCAAACATCTGTGGTTGTGAGAAAAAAACTCAAAGCTGATATAAGGAGAATGAGACTCCAGTAAGTAAATTATCTTGAATATTATATGTTGTCCTCAGAGGGAACACAGAGGTCGAACTGTATCATTGTGGGAGAAAAGCAGATAAAATCTTCGGTATTTTACTCCTACTGGGTTTCAATGTAAATGATAGCGAGACACTAGCTTCCATCCTTGCCTTGACATCCCTCTACACACCTTAACAGCATCACTAACGCACACAGGTGCACGCGCACACACACACACACACACACATAATACTGCATCAGTGTTTGCTCCATTTAAATACAGTGTCAGAGCACATCAAATCACTGCTGTACTGTGCTGTGATGCTGGTGGCGCTTCCAAGAAACTGCCCTCAATCAAAAACATGGAGGCACACAGGGGCAGCTTTATGGGTTTTTCTGTTTGCTTTGTTACAAAACTGAAACTAAGGCGGAGGGTTTTAAGTTTTCAAAAGCTAAAAGTCTTGTTTTTTAGGATATTTGACCAAAAAGTGAGACCAGAGTTGGTGTGGAGATGTTTTGGCAGGGCAGTGGACTCCTCACCACAAGAGCAAATTAGATTTCAATTGGGGAAAGTGAAGCTTCCAGGATGAAATTGTGGATCTTACTGTCAAACAAGGTGCTGGTAAAAAAAAAAAAAAAAAAAAAAAAACCCGGGTCAGTGTGGGAATGAGTGATGATTCCAAACAGTGATGCTTTGCCCTCAATAACACTGAACGCTCGTGGTTCAGCTCCGAGCTGTGGCTTCAGGCAGCCAGTCAAACCAGAGGCCGAGCTGACGTTTGACACAACAGAGGAGGTACACTCACTTTTTTCTTGCTGCAGTAGATTTGCCATTTCTTCTCATTGGGCAGAGCGAACATGGCCTCTCGGTTTTTATCCGTCAGGTCCAATTCATCCTGCAACAGCAAGAGATGTGCATTACTCAAAGGAACATACATCATACAATCACACTGCAAACAGAACATACAGGGTTGCATGACCCAAAACAATTCAAGAGTTTCATCAAATATGGTGGAAATCACATTTAAAATACTTTGTGTCATATTGAGATTTTACCAAACAGATTTCAACTACATATTTTGATAATCTAAAGTTTTGAAGGTTAAGGTCTGATCACCCTTGATAAAAATACTTACATTGATGAACAAGCGATCTTATTCCATCTCCATCAGGGAGCACTGGATGGCACACCCAATATAGTTAAGTGTCAGCCAAGGTCACTTTACACTTTAAACCTAAAACTTGTGATTTTTTTTTCTAAACGTACTACTATGTTTGACAACGAGATACTTATTTTCAACTTTTGTCACAACCCTCTTTAATTCAGATAACTCCTAACATGAATGCCATCCCTCTTTCTTTCAGGAGGCAGTGAAAACGGAACATTTGGCCTTTAGAATTTCTAGATAGATGGATACTTTAATGAACCTTTGCAGGAAATTGCATTTGTTACAACAACAACAACAACAACAACATTAATTTATCAGCACTCTCAAGGTAACAGCAGAAATAAAAACAGATCTACCAACTGGTGTACTAAAGTGCAAGAGTTTATTGTTGATCAAAGAGTTTGATGGCAACCGGCAAGAAAGAGCATGTCTTACATCTTGGTGGGATCAGTCAATCACTGAAGACCCACCCATATCACCTCTAGGGCTCTAAATGGGTGGAGTCATTGTTTATTACAGTGTTTTTAAATCAGTTTGTTGAGTGTGGTTCTGTCAGATGTGACGGCACCCTCCACCTAGGATACTTCTCCAACAAAACCAGCACCGATCACCACCGTGTTGTAAAAGAAACTCAAAGGTTTGCAAATATTTATAAGAATGTACACTGGTAGCTGTCTGAAAAACTCCAGTCAGCTTCACCTCTTTATTATAAACAGCCTCAGTGTAGCTCAAACAGTCCAACTTATAATCAAGTTGTACGACTAGATACTTGGAGATAGTGTTGAGCTACACCTTGTTTCCTAGTATGGCGACTGGATCAGGTTTGGGCCCCTTCCTTGAGATTCTGTGGGGATTATAGTATGTAGCAAAAAAAAACTAAAGTGAAGAGGGTTTGTTTAATTAACATTAAGATCTGACTTAATAGTTAGTCCTTTCTTTTTTTTTTTTTTTTTTTTTTTTTTTTTTTTTTTTTTTACCTTGTCTGCACATGCTGTCGAAGGTTAACACTACAAGAAGTGCAATCTTTTAACAGCAATGCATATTTTATTATTGCAATTAAATAAATTTATTTATTTCATTGCATAATTGTGACCATCACCAGCCCTCCCTAGGGAAGGGTAAGAAATACTTTATTAAAGGGAGGATGTAAAAAAAAGAGAGGGCAGTGTTTACACCAAGGTGAGGGGTTGGAGGGGGGTGGGGAAGTTAACAGGGAAGAGGGATACAAGATAGGATATGGAATGAGTGGGGAATAGTTGTTAGGTTCCAAGTGATGCGATGTGAAATTGTGGTTGTGTATATTGTGCAGTTTGGTGACCAGTGTGCGGTTTAGGAATAATAGTGGTGGCTGTGAACAGAGGAAGAGGTGAGTGGAAATTCCATAAAACAGGTATTTGGGAACAAGGTGCAAGGTGTCTAAGGTTGAGCCCAGTATGAGTGTTATCCCACAGCCCAAGGCCAGTGCATACATGACAAATGTATTTCCAAGAACCGCCACTGCAAAACCCACGAGCCGCCCCCGGGCCCGAAGAAGCAGTCAGGCCAGCAGCGAGAGCGGGCAGCCTAAGGGCCCCCGGCGACCACCCCACGGCCAAGCAGCCCCCCGCACGCCCCCAAGGTCCCAAGCCGAGAGGCAGCCATCGCCCCCCCCATACACACCCGAGAAAGCCCCGAGGAGCCAAGGACCCAGCGCACCACGCCACCGATCCCACCCCCAACCCCCAGACCCCCCACCCCACCGACCCCCCCCCCCCCACACACCCCCGCGCCCAACCCCCCGAGGGGAGGGCCCAGAGAACTCCCTGCCCGAGGCCCCAGCGGAGGAACCGAAGCCCACGCCCAGCAGACGACCAGAGCCGCGCCGAACGGGCAGCCGGCGGGCACCCGCCGGCGAGCCCAGAGCCAGCAGGGGCCCGACCCCAGGCCAGAAGGACCCGGAATGGATGCAGCACCAGGAGCAGCCCGCCCAGGGAGGACGACCACACCCCAAGCCGCATAAGGCACCAGGGGGCCGCTGGGAGTCCCCCCGCCGGCCCCCAGGCACCCCAACCTAGCCCCCCATGGCGCCCCAGATCACCCCCTGCTGATGCCGCCCGCGCCACGAGCTTCAGTTTTTTTTAAAGCCAGGGCCCCCCCCAAGGGCCAAGCCAGACCGCCCCGCCGGGATGTGGCCCCCTGTTCGGGCCCCGACACCCTGCCTCACGGGGCACTGCCCAAGCAGGGGCCGTACCAGTAGGTACGCAAGGGCGCGGCACGCGCCACCCGCCCCGAAAGACCCCCGCCACGACCGGCCCGGCCAGCAGGCCAAGCACCCCGGGCCCCAGGAGCACCCCCCGGGAACAGGACCCCCCAAGGGCAAGCCCCCGGGCCAAGCCCCCGGGACGCGCCCCCCACCCCGGCCCAGGACCCGGCCACAGCCCAGCAGAACCGCACAGCCCCAGACGGCACA
This sequence comes from Gouania willdenowi, assembly GCF_900634775.1. Lineage (NCBI taxonomy): Eukaryota > Metazoa > Chordata > Actinopteri > Blenniiformes > Gobiesocidae > Gouania > Gouania willdenowi. Next base: position 19,523,862 of record NC_041065.1, read on the forward strand.
AGGCCAGCAGCCCAGGGCCCGCCGTCCCCCGGACGGCGCAAGCCACGGGGCAGCGCCCCCCGCCGGCCCGCGAGCAACCGGCGACCCCCACCGCGGGGACGGAGGCACCCCAACGGCACACATCAAGTAAGGGACAGCAGCCCCCAGCCAAAGATGCCCCGGACCCACCCACCAGTCCGCAGATGGCAGGACGTACCCACCAGGCGGCCGAAAGCAACCTCAACCACCGGAACAGCTAGCGCCGCCCCCCCAGTAAACAGCATCATCCCGAGGCGCCAAACAACCCCGCCCCAACCCCGGTGAGGACACCAGCACCCCCCCAGCACACCCACCCCCCAAACCGGCGAGGCAGGCCGCCCCGGGCCCGCACACCGCGGGGCCCGCCCCCAAGGCCACCAGGAGACGAAACAAGCACCAAGCCACACCCAAGGGGGAGAGGCACCCCCGCGCCCCACCAGGCCGACACCGCCCGGAAAGACCCCGCAAGGAGAGACCCCGGCAAAGCCCCTCCGAGACCCACCGCCACGCCCGACCGCACCATCGTGATGTATTTTTACTCTATGCAGTGGCCCAGCCACCAACAGAGGGGCCAGGCCCCCACCGGAGAGGCCCAAATGTGTGTACCAACCCACCACCCTGTTATGGTGCCTCTCCATTCCCCAATGGAGAGGCACTTCCCGATCCCCTGTGTGAATGTGTGTGTTTGGTGAATGTATGGGGTGTGATTAAAAGAAGGGGGATGGAGGGGAGCGGTGCTCCCCATCCAGCCTCTGTGGATTTATGTGTATGTGGTGTAATAGGCCGGAGGGTGTAAGTGATAATACACCCTCCGGGGGGTGGCATGTTGAGATGTGATTAAAATTGGAGGGATTAGTAGGGCAACTAGGGTGGGAGTGCCGCCCCCACGCCACTACATAGTAACACAGGTGGCGGCCCCCTCCACCCCCAGCCCCACCATCCAGCCCCCCAAGGGTTGGGTATGGGTGTGTGGTGCATTTTGTGAGTGAGCCAGACCAGCTGGGAGTGTGGTGAAGTGAACATGTAGGAGGCCTGTCCGGTGTGAGCCGGGCCCGTCCGCATGGCGGGCCACGCGAGAGGGTAGATGGCGCAGACGGGCAAGTGGCACTGTGGGCCCCGGAGCAGCACAGCCAGAGACCCCCCCCCACGGCACCCCCCAGACCGCGCCGGCCCCGCGGAGCACGGCGACAACCCCCACCCCCGGGCACAGCCAGGCACCAACCCCATCCCCCGGCGCCCCAGGGGGCGACCCCCGCCGCACGCCGGCCCGGAGCAACGCCACCCCGCCGCCAAGGGGAGCGGCCGAGCAGGGGGGAGGCCCGCGCCCGCACCAGGGCCAGCACAGGCCCACCCGGCGCCACGATACAACACTCTCCACCGGGAGGCGGCCCCGGCCCCCCCCGACTAGAGAGGACGCCATCCACCGCCAAGCAGGGCCATCCCGCCAGCCACGGACCGGCAAGCCGGAGTACCGAAGCACCCCCAGCCCGGAACCGCCCCCCCACACCAACGGCGCCAATGGAGCCCCCCCCCCCCCACGGAGGCGATCCCCGACGACCCACGCACCGGCACGAGACACCCCCCCGACGACAGCCCACCCCGGACGACAGCGGGCCCGAGGCCACCAGCCCCGCCCCGCCCAAGGCTGCGCAGCGCCGCCACGAGCCGCGGCCGGTCCCCGGGCAGATGGCAGGAGAGCACTCCCCCGGAAACGTAGACCAAGGATCCGCCCCCGGGGCACCCCCGCCCCGGAATCGCGCCCACGGCGCCCGGTGCACCCAGCCAGCAGACCAGCCAATCCCGACAAGGATCCACCAGGCCAAGAACCACGCGCCGCGCCCCCGCACACCCACCCAATACGACCCCCGGGGAGACCCCATAGCACCCCCCACCCCACCCCTCTAGCCGTAACGGCCACACCCCGGCCATTGCGGTCAAACAAAAAGCCCCGGAGGGGGCCCCGCCTGGCTCGCCGCGCAAGCGACATCCCTGGCAAAGGCGCGCCCCAGGGAGCCAAGCCTAGGACCCGCAAGGGCCGACGGAGCAACCCACAGCCACACCCCGCCACCCAGCGACCCAGGAGGCAATCGCCGACCCCGGGCAGCAGCCACCCCCAAAGCCACCCCCACCCCGGATCCCCCCGGACCGGAGCCAAGGACCCCACCACCCCAGGCCCCCCAACGAGACCACCCCCCAGCCAACCCACCCGGCACGGCACCGCCCGTCCCCCAGGCGGGAGCCACAGCCCCCCCACCAGCGCCCCAGGCCAACGGGAGCCCCCCAAACCCAACCCAACAGGATGGCGGGCGCAAGAGCAAAGGAGGAGGGGGGGGGAGGACGAGACAGGGGGACAGGGAGCAAGGGGAAGGAGCGGCAGGGGAGCACGCAGGGCCCCAGCCCCAGAGACCAACCAGATGTGCACGCGAGGGGCAACAGCGCCAAATCAAACAGCCCCGGGACCTCGTGAACACCCAGAAGGAATGCACACCCGTGTCGAGGCAACAAGAGACCCCGGCAACCCACCCCAGCCACCCCGGCCAAGACCACCCCAGAGGCCCAAGGTGGCCCAAGCTTACAGTTGGGCTAGTGCGTTAGTAAAGAGTGGTGCTGGCAGTCGCTTGCAGGCTAGATCATCAGGGTTTTAAAAATTTAGATTTAATGCAATTAAAAAAGGAGTCCAACGCTCCTCAAAGCACGTTATTTTTTTTTGTTTTCTGAGAGCAGACATCTTTTCCATGGAAATAAATTCTGTGAGGAGATTTTGCCATTGGTTTATGTTTAAGGATTTTTTGTCTTTCCAATTTAGTAATATTGTTTTTTTTGCTATGGCTAGTGCCGCAAGGATTGATTGTGATTGGTTTGCTGGAAGTTGAAGCATTGTCAGGTCTCCAATCAAACAAAGATTTGGAGATAAAGGAATCCTGCAGTCCAAAATGGAGGACAGTTTTTCAGTGATTAGAATCCAAAAGTGTTGAACTGGGGAGCAAAGCCATAAGGCATGTAGATAGGAATCCGCTGTATTCTGGGTGCACTGAGAGCAGATGTCTGTTGCTAAGAAGCCCATTTTATGCATTTTCTGTTGGGTAGTGTGGGATCTGTGGAGGACCTTGTATTGAATTAGCTGAAGGTTTGTGTTTTTTGTCATCTTAAAAGTATTACAACAAATTTCTGTCCAGAAATCAGTGCTCGGGGTGATTGAGAGTTCGGCCTCCCACTTCGCGATTGGTAAGTAATTACAGTTAGTGTTCGAGAGCGCTCTGTATATTTTTGAGAGTTTTTTTGATTTTGTTGAGATTTTTTTCATATATATAGCCAGTTCTGGAGGTTGTAAAGTAGTTAAGTCTAGTGGAGTATTTTTCTTTATTGTCTCTGTTACTTGTAAGTACTGTAGAAAGTTACTTTTATTTATATCGAATGCTTGGGTTAGATTGTTATATGGCCTGATCTTGTCATTTTCAAAAAGGTCTTGGAGATGAGTGATTCCACTCTCTTCCCATGTTTTCAGATAGAGTGGTGTTTTTTTATTTTTAAAGTCAGGGTTGTGCCAGATTGGAGACAGTATACTAATTTTTAATTGGACATTTGTGATGTCCAGGGCTTTCCACCATGCAGTCAGTGTGGAGGCAATTAGTGGGTTTTTAAAGCAGTTGTGATGTTTGAGGGTCGCAGTGATAAAAGGGAGATCAGAGAGTTTAATGTGTTTGCAGTCTAACTGTTCTATTTCTAGCCAGGTGTTGTAGTATTCTTTTGGTTTTAGCCACTCTGTTAAATATAATATTTGGTTTGCTAAGTAATAATGCATGAAATTAGGGGCTTCTAAACCACCCTCGTCTTTGTTTTTTTGAAGGGTTGAAAGGCTTATTTTAGGTTTTTTATTTCTAGTATAGAATTTTGTAGTTGCAGAATCTAATCTTTGAAACCATTGTTTTGGTGGTTTCAGTGGTATCATTGAGAACAGGTAGTTTATTTTAGGTAAGATTTTCATTTTAACTGAAGCTATCCTGCCAAGTAGTGAGATGGGGAGATTGTTCCATCTCCGCAGATCTTCTGTGACTTTGTCCAACATCGGATCATGATTTAGTTTAATTAATTCATTTAAGTTTGGTGATATATTTAAGCCTAGATATTTAATTGTATTTGTGGTGGAGGGGTGTTGTGGATTTTGGTTTGCAGGATTCCATGAGTTTTTTGTCAAAGGGAGGATTGATGATTTTGTCCAGTTAATGGAATAGTCTGATAATTTAGAGAAGCTGTTTATTAGATTAAATACTTCCTCTAAAGAGGATTGCGGTTCTTCCAAATAGAGTAAGATGTCATCCGCGTAAAGATTAATTTTGTGTTCTGAGATGGATGAGTGGATTCCTTTAATAACAGAGTTCTGACGTACAGCTGCTGCGAGAGGTTCAACGAATATTGCAAAAAGCAAAGGTGAGAGTGGGCAGCCTTGTCTGGATCCCCTCTGCAGTGTGAAGCTTTGGGATGTTATTTGGTTTGTGGTTACTGAGGCCTTAGGTTTATTGTACAGGGTGGAGATCCATTGTATGAATGATTCTCCGAAGCCAAATTTGCCAAGGACAGTTAGGAGGAATGACCAGTTTACTCTATCAAATGCTTTTTCTGCATCGAGTGATAAGATTATTTTTTTCTTTTTAGAGTTCTGTGCCATGTTGATCACATTAAACAGTCTTCTCACATTGTCTGTGGAGTGTCTATTTTTAATAAATCCTGTCTG